>NC_134406.1:113911001-114211001 GCF_038048845.1 Mixophyes fleayi | reverse complement strand
ACATTGTGAGAGCTGCCTAATATGTTTGAAGAGCAATTCAGGCAGGCCAGTGCATACATAACCTTCTCATCTCCCATCTGCTGAAGCACCTTTTTAGGCAATACAACTTGACCTCATCAAACTTCCTAAGATGATAATGTAACGGTATGTACTGGCAAGCGTACATTTGTTTTCAAGGTGGATTGAGGCCTCTCTCACTGTGTCACATACTGCTAGTATAACCGCAAAACAAATTGTGCAAGAATTTGGATACAGGTATGGGATAACACAGTTTATCCCATCTGATCAAGGCACCCATTTTACTGGACTTGTGTTTAAAAAGATGTTTTATCTTTTAGGGGGTATGCAGTTTAACCCCTATCACCCAAATGCTAGTGAGAAAATTGAAAGATACAATGGATCTAGCAAAATTAAACTTGGCAAAAAGACCCAACAGACAGGTCCTACCTTTTCCTATCAGAACAACGCTAAAAGGGTCCCTGAACAACTCCCAATATGAAATCTTATTTGGAAAACTCCCTAATCTAGTTTTACGCCCAGCCATTGACTTGATTACAGGGTAAGATGTGACAGGAAAATATCTGATAAAAACGACTAATCATTTGAAGGAGTTGCAAGCATGTGATAGGCACACAACCAAAGCTGCCTTTCATATTGCACTCCATGATATCGGGAGACATGGTAATAAGAACTTTATTATCTACTGCCATGAAAGTTAACAAGCCTCTCACTGTAAGAAAGTAACCCTTCCTAAAACTATTGGCTCAAATCGGACAAAATCCTGTCCTACAGCCAAGATATGCTCAATCCTGCAGTTCCTTTTTGGTGACATAATGCCACCAACGTTAAGACGACAACAGGCTACAACTGGGGGCTCAGAATGGGCCCTGCCGTGAAAAGGATAATTGCCTTTTGTCTTCTGATATTGAGACAAACAAAAACTAAAAAAAAAAAAAAAAAAAAAAAAAAAAGAAGGAGTATTATGGCCACTCCTTTGGAGAGAACTCTGTATTACAGATACAGACAAAGGTTGCCAAGACTATGAATCAAACACACGTTTCTTTAAATGCTATGGATGGTATTCCCCTGGTGGAAATCCCGTTATCTTGCGGATAAATTATGAAAATTGATTGGAGAAATGTTCCTTGAGCCTATGTGGCTAACAGATGAATGATATTCACCCCATTGAAAGTCCCACTAATAATTGCTAATGGCCCACCAGTCTACTGTATGAGGTATAACTGAACAGGTTTTATAAGACATGTGAGAAAGTTTTGGCCACATGAATATGAAAGGGATGGTAATTCAAAAGAGGTAGAGTGGTGAGAATTTTTGATACAGTCAGAATGGCAGAGATTCCGGTTTTCCCTTTAGACTTCCATGGAAGACTGTATACGATAGCTATATAAAAATTCAAGATGTCTATAATAAAAGAGTCAGTACACAGATGAAGGTAATAACCCCAAAATGTTTTTGGGCAATATGTATGGGTATGCTTCTACAAGAGGACAACCTCTTCCTAGAGGACTAAACTAGTTTTGTGGTAATGGTGCCTATGCCTGGTTGCCAAAGAGAGGTGCAATTGCCTGCACCTCTAATAGCTAAAGTAGCCCCTGTGGTAAGGATCACCAAATACCTTGAAAGTAGACCCAGAAATATCCCCATGGAAGTAAATATATTCCCCAAGAGCCTGTTTCATAATTGGGAAAAGAGATCATGAGATGAAGTTATTCAGTATTCCTTCCTCAAGTAGGTAAAAAAAAAAAATAAAAAAAAAAATTGTCAGATAATTTGGATGAGGAGCGTTACTTCCTGACGCAAGCGCCCTTTTTTTAACGTGGTTTTGTCCACGTCACCACCTCATCATTTTTCTCCATCACCTCATCCTTCATCAAGCTACTTAAGGTGTTAAAAACTCCCCACTGTCACCCCCGGCAACCACCAACCACTCCCAACTGTCACTTCTCCTTCAAGAAATATATAGGTCAGTGTATAACTCTGCCCAGCAGGTGGCGCTGCAGCTTGGTTTTTTCCCCCCCACACACGCCACTAGGCAGGTATATATATATATATATATATATATATATATATATATATATATATATATATATATATATATATATATATACACACACACACACACACAAATATACATATATTTCTACTTTAAACAGTTAATTCCAGTTAATATCTTGCAGGGAAGAATAATAGTCTCATCCACTGTTCCTAACAGATGGAGATAAGACATTCTTTGTGCTTGACTGTACCAAGGTACAAGAAAACTAGAAAAAAATAAAAATGATGTGTTGTGGAACCCTGCAAGGTCAAATTCTATATAGGGATGGGAGGAGCAGATAGTCCTAAAATAGGGTGTGTTACTAAAAACTGCCAAGTACCAAGAAGGGTATACATGACTGTTCAATTGCATTGTCTCATTCACAATGCAGAAAATAAAGGAGCTCACGTTTGGAACTTTTGGCCTAGAACTGGCTTCAGACTGATTGGTATAAACTAAGCTATAACAAGGCCCATCATGTCTAGAATATTTTATACCAGCAGAGTTTAGAATACTGGTCTGGATATGGGATTAGCCTTTATTATTTTTCCTCTGCCTCCAACAAACCAGGGGGAAAAGGGTGGGGGAGAACGGCTTGTCTCCTTGTCCATAAAACTACAGTGGGTGATCAAAACTGTTTGCAGTATGTAGCTAAAATCCATTTTTTTGGTGACCAAGTTCATGAATGGACAAGGAGAATAATTTGTCTATGGACAAAAAGTTACATGGCAAATCACCATTTGTAATATGTTGGTATTTAAAACAGAAATTTTATTTAATGCAAAGCCTGCTGATTGATATATTTACCCCTCAGTTTAAAGAGGTTTTTAGCACTTACCAGGGTGCATAAAATTCAACAAGTATGATATCTGCATCGTCTACCATCTCATTAAAGTTTTCTCCAGTTAATGTAATTGTTGCTTCAGGAGGCATTGTCCAATTTGGGTGGGATACTTCTTTCACTTTTGCCACAATTTCTGTAACAAAAAAAAAAAAAAAAAAAAGAAAAAAAGTTTACAACATATTTTTAATCTGGTTATATTGAATAATTTATCACTCGTTCCTACAGCCTCGTGGTGGTTTCATAGATCAATCATGCCCTTTTATTTACATTAACGAAAAGTTACATTTATCACTATAAGTGTGATACAGTTAGCAATGGATTATCCCATTTTAGTTAGATCACAAAGCTCAGCACACCCACTATTCTAATGTTCAGATTTATGCTGATCATCATTCCCTAAGCCACAATTCAATTTATATGCAGCCAAAAGGTTAGATCAGTGATTCTAGACCACTGTATGTAATGACATGTGTCACTAGAACTGGCTGGATGTGTCGCAGCTTTAAAAGAAGTTAAAATATGTAACCTTAGGATAAACAAACTATATGTTGTTTTAAAGTTCAGCCACAACGTGTCTTATTTTTAAATTTACCCAAACTTGTTTACAGTTTTGTTTATTAAAACAGCTACACCATCCTCTGTCCATCAAAAAGAGGTTCACTCAAGTTTACTGCACTGCTTTTTCACATATTGGTCAGATTTATATTTTAAAAATGTAATGCTCCACATAACCACCAATAATGTTTTTTTTCCTTCCTACTTTTTTTTAGCAGTGCAGATTAGAAGATAATGTTTAATTGGTTGCTAGAGAATACGACCTTTTCTACCTCCAACAAGATAATTAGTCATGTGTTCTCAATATGCATTGCTATTAATTCACTAATAATATTTAAAGTAAAGGTTTGAGAGATTTTATTGTTTGAAAAATGACTTCCCCAAAATGTACTGTTATTTTGGAGATTTTTTCCTGCTCAATCCCAACGTACTACCATTGGCATAGAGAGATTCTTTTTATTAATACAATATTATTCTCTCATGAGCATTTCCACATTACCCTATTTGTAACAAACATCGGACTTTACATTTAGACGCAAATACGCTTCTTTTTTTCTCTATCAGCTTGCGGAAATGAGGCATATGGATACACCTAAAACTGAGCTCCTTAAGAAGAACCCTGGGTACTGTATCGGCATCAGATGTCAGAGTACAGGATTACAAAATATATAATATAATATAATTGAGAACTTCACTAGTACATTATTTGTTAGGGGTACATTTATGCGGTTGCACCAATTGCATCAAGTTAACTATGCAAAATGTTTTTATCCTATGAGTGTTTTCCCCATTTTAATGTATACAATTGTCAAAATAAGAAACGTGCAGTCAGATGTTGCCCCTCTTCAGCTCAGAATGTGAGAGGATGGACCACCTATGCCACCCTGTCTGTTGTTGTTGGGAACCGGCTGAGCTTACTTTGCCACCATTCCCTTTCTTTATCCCAAATGCGCCCTCTAACCTCAGTAGGAGGGGCTTAAGCTGCTGCCACCACTGAACGGCTTCATGGCATCCAGAACCACATTCCTCTGGGTAACAGTTGCTGCTAGTGTACCCCCTTGCTGGTGCACCTGGGCTATTACCCCTGACCTCTTCCTAGAGATCAGGGTTGCTGTGGATGAATCCTCCTGTCCTATCACACTAGCCAGAGCTGCTGGGTAGTGGGCAGAGCGGTGGTACTGGAAAGCTGGGTCCAAACCTCAGAACAGCCAGAAACAGATTAGATTTAGGTCTAATCTGTAGGTCACAGGAAATACAGCAGGGAAGAAGTTGTCGAAGCAGGATCTTGAAGCAAGTGATGTTTATTTGCTCAATTGTCCTGATAAGGACATTTCACACTAGTTGAAGGTACCAGTGATCAGAAAGTCAGATGGAACAATAATGATACATTTCAGTACAAACCAGTGCTGTTTTATACAGTTTTGGACACAGCCTATCAGGGTGTAAGCCAGCCCCCTGAACTTTTTGCTGGTCCCAAGATGTCAGAGTTATTTTTAGTATCAGGATGCAATATGTTTCTCCAAACATAGCATTTAATGCAATTTATACTTAACAAAATGTACACTTAACGGATATCCTATATCACGTGCTATTTTCAATGTTCAGACAGGTTCTAACACACTGGACAAAAGGCTACTCAGGAACACCAGTAACCTGTGGTGCATTTAGACTAAAAACGAACATGTTGGCTACTCACATGAATATACTTAATAGGCCTTAATGAGGACTTTGTCTTGAAGTTACACAACAGATTCCTCAAACAAATGCTTACTGCGTTAGACATTTACCTCAGAAATGAATGCCTTGTCTATACAAAGTGCCACACGATACAACAAAACCAGTACATCTGCAATTATATAAACGTCCTGCGCCATTTCCTTTAAATAAATGTATACAATAAGTTATTTATAAGTGAACCAGCCACAGCTCTCTTTCCCATTCTTAGACACTTCCTTACTGACCGCTAATAAATGGATTACATTTTCTTTCTGCTTTGCAATGAACGGTAGATCCAACAGGTCTATTACCCTTCATTTTAATTTTTTTTTTTTTTTTTAAATGAATAACCTGTAAAGCTGGGTTCATCAGATGGAATATCTGTAACAATTTTACCAATGGCTGAAAGTCCAGATTAGAATGCCAATTCATGCTTACATGATTTGCTGTCCGATCAGTGTTTTTGATCCCTCAAACATCTGCTCAAACAATCGTAATTCCATACACACTCTACTAATATCTGAGGTCCCTGTAGCAATACGTAAACCCAGTTTAAATAATGAGCTGATCCTCACAGCATCCAAATATTCAGGAATTGAAACTAGCATCACCATTCATTGCTTTGTGTATCGTGCACGTTCAGTTAACTCCCTTCACAACTGTACACAAGGTAGGATTTTTTGCTATAAATTATTTTGTCAAATAAACAAAAATCTCCTGCTTATTGCCATGTCAACAAAGCTGCAAGCAATTAACCATAGGGTAAGGAAAAGGCATAAACACAGTTGTAGGACCAAAGACTGGTTGCGGAGGAGAGACTCCTTTTCGCATATGCCACTGCTACAGGAGATATGGGACAAGCATCCTTATGACTTTCCTGCGGATGAATGATCAGACATTTCTAGGAGCTGCTTCAACCTGTCACCCCACTCATCCAAAAGGAGGATATGTATATCTGAGTGCAGAGATTAGTTGCTACTCTCCGATTTTTGGCTACTGGCTGATCTCAATTACAGCACCGCTATTTTACAGCAAGCTCTGGGTCTGATTATTCCAGAGTCTTGTAAGGCATTGTACAAGTTCTACAAGAATAATATGATAAAGTCACACATCTTCTAAAAAGGTAAAGGTCAACATTTTCTAAGTAGGAATTACTTCCACTGTATTGAAGTATACTGCCACTGTTGGTTGGTGTTGAAATACTACAGGCAAAAAGAGTACTGGACTGTCTTTCCATCACGCAATGTTGCCAGTGGGGAGGGAGTGGCAGCAAATGAGGGGACAGGGCTGGCCTGAAAAAGTCTTGCCTTTGGCTCGGGGGGTTATGGAACCCTTTTCAAGCCAGTGTACTGTGTGCCTTCCACCTCTGTGCCCTATAGAGCACATCCATAATCAAACATACTGCCTCTAGCCTGTTGTCGACTTGCAGACATTTGAGTTTTTGATCTATTGCTACACTATCAGGTCATGCTCGTCATCCTCAATCAGCTTGTTTGCCAAGTCTAGGATTCTATGAATCAGGACTTTAGTGTGTTCCAGCTCCCATGCCCTCTTCTTCCCACTTCCTGCCAGATTTGTTGCCGTTGTTGCTGGGTGGGAGGCAGCATCTCCACCGGATTATCTACCACATCATACAATCCCTCCTCAATGAAAAAATAGGTGGCTGTATAATGAAAATACAAGTTTAAAAAGCTAACTTGATAACAATATATACATTTATTGATTTAACAATACAAAAATCGTTTTTCAGTTCTCATTGAAAGTTGATGAAGGGCAAGTTATCCCAGAATAATTTGACAAATTGTGGAATTTCCCGAACTGTGGCGGGGCCATAGATGGCAAACATGTCTGAATTATGTGACCCTCCAATAGTGGTTCCTATTTCTACAACTACAAAGGGTTCTTCAGTATTATCCTGATGGCCGTAGTAGAAGCAAAATCTGAATTTATATTCATGGACATTGGAAAAAATGTCAAAGTGTTAGATGGTAGGGAATTGGAACAGATGCCCTTCTATGACAAACGTAAAACCAATACACTGAATTTGCCAAACACATACCTAAACTAAATGAGGTCTTAATTTTGTATTTGCGGCTGATGAAGCAAGCAATATTTTAAAACCTTACCCCCCAAAAGTAGCGACACCAGAAAGGAGAATATTTAATTATAAATTATCAAGATCAAGGCGAGTAGTGAGTGGAGAATGCTTTTTGGCATATTGAGTAACAGATTTAAGATTTTTCATACTGCCATGAATCCTTGCCTTGACAAAACTGACAAGATGGTGATGGCATGTTGTGTCCTACACAACTATCTCAGGTGGAAAAGCCCCAGTGTACGCAACTTCTACTTTAGAGCATATTGTAGAAGTTGAGGAAGTGGTAGGGCCGATAGCCCTGGAATCTTCCCAAATGAGAAATGTCAGCAAAAAGGTCAGGTCAGGGTAAACGGTGAGGGTGTCATATCATAGCAGAATGACATGTTATAATGTATGTACATTGACATTCTAGGTTATATTGAAACACTCAATTTTACCAATATGTAAATAAATATTTGAAGCATTCATTATTTTCGTGAACCCCAGGAAGTCAAAGTCTTTTTGATGCCTCTGACTTATTGAGTTCCTTATTGAACACAGTCCTCATGTTTTTGATCTTCCCTCTGATCCAATCTGCATTAGCTTCTGGATAATGGGGAAGGCTTACTTTCACCATCTCTTCATAAGCCTCAACCACTTCTGCCTGTTTGAGTAGTCTTTTGACTTGGATTGCCACAAGCAGGGATGGGATCTGTAGGCCTCAATGAAATCCTTCATGAGCGCCACATTTTTTTCAGATGCCATGATTAAATTTCTTTAAAAAAAAAAAAAAAAAGTGAAGAAAAACCCCCAATGTATTTTAATATTTCCATCTACATCACTTATATCTAAACAAAGTCTGATGTAATAAAGTACTTACCTTGCTATAATAGCAATGACAAGAGGTATATAAATTGTGAAATTTGTTCATAAAGTACCAAAACGGCAACAATCTCAATGCTGAGCAGGAACAATCACTGCGGACGACCGCTACTGGCAAATTAACGTTTGCCCACTATGCAGCTAGAGCTGCTGTAATTGGTATATACCAATTGTTAACGCCCACATATGCACGGTAAACATCTAGATAAACAACCAGACTGTCTCCAGCAGTACAGCAGAACATTGAGGGAGAGAAATAAAATAAATATAGATAGTGAAGGAGGAGTGGAGAGGGGGAGTAGGAGAAGGGATGTTCACTGAACAGGTTAAAAGAGCCAAACCAATTAATCAGAGGGGAAAGGAGATCATAGTCAAAGTGCTGGACCAACATGACAAAAATTATCAAAAGGATATAAAAGTGCACATGTGGATTAGATGCTACAAGAAACTTAGCTAAAAAAAAAAAACAAAAAACAAACCAACAAATTCCAGATACGGAAGGTGGACAGATTTGAAAGAGGAGCAAGAGAAGTTGAAGGGAACATTAAAAAAAAAATAAAAAAATTGGATATTAAAAACTCTCTCAAACTTGTTAGTAAACGGTGTTAATAATTAACAATAACAATTAGCAAAACAGTTGATAACACATTTTTCTTTCTGTAAATATATTACTAGCTACAACACAGAAATTATAATATATATATATATATATATATATATATATATACACACACACATACATATATATATTCACATATACACACACATACATGATCCTATATGTATGCCCTTTACCAAAGGTTATATTGGGTTGACAATAGTTAATCTGCATGCTATATGTATAGTTTTGATTATGTAGAGGTTTATTGTGAGACATTTATAGTTTTATAGATATGTATCAATCATTGAATGCTGTAATCATAAGAACTATGAAACCTCTGTTTATACAAATCTTTTATGTGTTGGAAAATAAAAAGAAAATTGGAAACAAATTCTGGTTTCTTTGGTGGAAGTGAAATAAAAGGCCTATAAAGTTAACAAATGCTTTGGAACAGATGCAAGGTGTACACAGGTGTACTGAACCTAAGGACTTATCCCATATGCTTTACAATGGCCATAATAGGGGTGTAGTATCTATTTACAGTACTGACAACGCTGGAATGCAGATGTCTTCAGATGACGACTCGCTGTCTTCCGAAAAGGACATCATGCTCAAGCGCGACTGCCCTTTAAGGCGGCGATGCCCAGAGCCACCTGTCATTTATGACAGGCAAGTACTATTTTAGGGGTTAGTGGTGTTAGGGATATTAGGTTACCCTTAGGTACTACACCCCTATAAAACAGGCAAAAATAACATACTGGTAGATAATACAGAATTTAAGAAATGGATACATGGCACATCAGTACTTAAATGAGACTTTATTGAAAATATGTATTTGCACATGTGTTAACAAGTCATGTTGCATACAGGGACACAGATGACATCGCATGAAAATTGAGAATTATTATTGTCTTTTCCTTGACATACTTAATGGCAGCTCTTACAATGGGTTAATCCCCTGATCACCGAGTGTAGACAGGAAGAATTTTGTCTCACATGGCCCCTATATAAGGCAACTCCTCCCTCTCCATGGTGTCTTTCGTAACTTCCCAAGTCATCTTATACATAAGGGTGGGAAAATATAGGGCTGCCATGGAGAATTTCAAGGAAATGAAATTAACGGTGAGTATAATTCTCAATTTTCCTTTCCCTACTCCATGGCAGCCCACACAATGGGATATACCAAAGCAGTACAATAATCGGGAGGGCAATAAAACCAACACCTTAATACGGTCAAACAGATAATTTATTTACAGCGCTTGTTGAAGAATCCTTCTCCCAAACAGTGTCTCTTTAAAGACTGAAACGTCAAGATAATGGCTAGAGAAAGTGTGCATTGACAACCATCCAGCTGCCTTACAGATGTCGGTTGCCGATGCATGGATTCTATGTGCCCAGGAGGTCGCTACCGCCCTAGTTGAATGTGCCTTCAGTATCCTAGGTATTTTCCGCCCTTTCTCCCCTGTAGGCCTGTGCAATCACTTCTCCGATCCACTTTGTCAATGTGGGTTTGGATGGGGCATGTCTTTTGCGAGGACCTTCAGGAAGTACAAATAGTTGCTTTGTCTTCCTCAGATTTTTTTGTCCTTATGATGTATGTAGATATAGCCCTCACCAGGTCTAGAGTATGGAGACAGGTTTCGTCACTATTAGTGGGATGAGGGTAGAGAGATGGCAGAACCAATTCAACCTTGGGTAGATAATCCGGATTCGTCCTCAAAATTGCTTTATCTTCATAGATATTCAGGAAGGGTTCTTCACACCATAACGCATGTATGTCCCCTATTCGACGAGCCGAAGTGATTGCCACCAGAAAGAGCACCTTCAGAGTGAGACACCTGAGAGAGATGTCTTGCAAGGGTTCAAAAGGATAAGCTGTTAAGGCGTCCAAGACAACATTAAGGTCCCAAGGGGCCAAGAATGGTTTCAGTTGTAACCTCTTCAGTGCTTGAAAACACTGGAAGAAGAGACCGAAATCAAACGGTGACCAAAATACTATATACTAGCGTCATTAAAAACACACATTATATATATCTATAATATAAATGTCTAGTGGCGTGTGTTAGTCTGTGTGTGGAAAAAATAAAACCAAGCTGCAGCGCCACCTGCTGGGCGGAGTTATACACTGACCTACTAAATTCTTAGTGTGTGGAAAAAAAAAAAAATTCAAAAAGGGCTGAAATTTGGTATACTAAGATGTTTTTAATTTGTTAATTGTTAAAAGTGTTTATAAAGATTCAAAAAAATAAATATATATATATATATATTTCTTGAATAAGAAGTGACAGTGGGGAGTGGTTGGTGGTTGCCAGGGGTGACAGTGGGGAGTGGTTGGTGGTTGCCAGGGGTGACAGAGTGAGAGGAGTGTGATACTCAGGACCGCTGAGAGAGATCCCTGTGTCTGGATAGACATCTGGATAGATGTGGCGATGAAAATGAAGGATGAGGTGATGGAGAAGAATGATGAGGTGGTGACATGTGGACAAAACCACGTTAAAAAAGGGCGCTTAGGTCGGGAAGTAACGCTCTTCCACTGAGGAGGCCTGGGCTAGGCCCAAATGCATGACAAGAACCTTTTTAACACCTTAAGTAGCTTGATTTGACTAGAATGCATGAGTATCATGCACGGGTTAAAATATATATATATATATATACACACACACACACATACATACACACATACATACATACACACACACACTACAGATTTTATTCTACAGGTTTATCACAACCTAACGCCGAGAGGACTGCTATCACCTCCACCTTCTCTTTCCTTATTTTTCGGAGTACCTGAGGGATGACTGGAAAGGGCAGAAACACGTATCCCAGCTTGAAGTTCCACTGCATTGACAGGGCATCTATCCCTAGGGCCCTATTGTCTCTGTAGCAGGAGTAGAAGAGGGGTACCTTGGCATTGCTTCCTGTGGCCAGCAGGTCCAACTGTGTTGCTCCAAATCTGCGTTGTATAAGTTGAAAAACTTCTTCGTGCAGCTCTCACTCTCTTGGGTGGACTTGGTGCCTGCTTAAGTAGTCCGCCACTACGTTGTCTTTGCCTGCAACGTGAAGGGCCGAGAGAGATTTCAGGTTTGCCTCTGCCCATTCCATTAATGCGGTTATTTCGGCCAACATTGCCCTGCTCTTGGTACCACCTTGCTTGTTTATAAAAGGACACCACAGTCTTGTTATCGGAGAACACTCGCAGATGCTTGGTTCATAGATAGGGCTGGAAGTACTGGATCGCACACCAGACCGCTCTCAAAGATGTTTCCTTAAAGAAATCTCTCTTCGTCTCGCCAAGTGCCCTGCATGACCATAGCTTGCATGTGAGCACTCCAGCCTACTAAACTGGCGTCTGTGGCAAGGACACACCAGTCTGGTTCCAAGAGAGTCACACCTTGTTTTCTCATGTCTGGGAGCTGCCACCAACGTAAGGACTGTCTTGCCAGTCTTGAGAGGTTGACTTTGAAGTCTAGAGACCCCACCGTACAATCCCATTGCGCAAAGAGGTTAATTCATGCACTCATCTCCCGCATTGACTATTGCAATTCCCAACTTACTGGTCCTCCAAAAATAAGACTCAAACCCCTACAACCTATTTTGCATGTAGCGGCTAAATTGATATTTCTTGCAAATTGTTCTTCCTCTACTAAGCCACTCTGGCAGTCTCTACATTGCTTGCCTGTTTTTCAAATAACCCAATATAAAAATTAATCCACTAACAAACAAGGCCATCGAGAAAATTGCACAAACATACATCTCCTCACTTATCTCAAAATATCTCCGAACAAGACACCTCCGTTCTGCGTCTCTCATCACATCATCCCATTTCCGGTTACAGGAATATTTTTTTTTATTTTTTTTCCGGGCTGCACCTACTTTGTGGTACTCCCTCCATTGCACAATAAGACTTTCCTCTAGTCTTCCAACCTTCAAGCATTCTCTGAAAACCCAGCTCTTCAGACAAGCTTATGATATTCCTGAACCACCATCTTAATCTCCCTAGGTTACCATATTACCACCCCTTACACAGCTAACACAAAACAACAATCCTATGACCAACACTGCTGTTTGACTGATCCTACAGCCCACTCAGTACAATTACCTTTGCATTCTACCTGAAAAATATGCAATATGATGTAGCACTTACCCTTGTGCATCAAACTCCCATTGTCCCATAGACTGTAAGCTTGCGAGTAGGGCCCTCTTACCCCTATGTCTGTATGTATTACCCAGTATTGTTTTATTACTGTTTGTTCACAATTGTAAAGCGCTACGAAATTTGCTGGCGCTACATAAAATACATGTTGATGATGATTAAAAAACAATTAGGCTAACAACATTAAGCCACAGACATGAGACAACTGGCAGATCGTAATGGAAAAAAACAATGCTAGTAAATATTCTGTGTCATAATATCCAATGATGTGCATGGGTTATTATGTAATGTTAAAGTGTCATTTTTAATGAATCGATATGATTGCATCTTTAATCTTCAATTCATTGTATTTTACTATGACACTATCTGCCCTTAATAAATAAGTAATTTATCCAATACAGGAATCTTGTTTTTATCCTTTCATTCAGTGTGTGTTAAAATTAGTTACTTTGAATGTTAATTAAGGGTCTCATTTATAACTAGTGAAATTAATCTATATGCAAAAATCTAGATTTGCACATATATTTAGTATAAACAGTCTTTTATTGTATTCACAGTGTTCCATATGTAAACACAGTACAACTAGCAATACATATGAAAACAATAGACACCGATTAACATTCTCAGATAGACTGAAATCAATGTTCAATAACTTCATACGATAAGTATTATGTACTAGTTTTAGAATCGTGGAAAATGTCATCATCATATCTGTTGTGAAATTCTTTTTAATTTAAGACTAAATATGACTTCAGTAATTGGAATTATTTCTATTTAAGAGTTACCTGTTCTAAATGACCAAAAAAAGCCAGATGTCAACATTGCGTGAGGGACCGAAAACAGCAAACGGCATTTTCATCCACCCAGAATGGACAGAGATTACTGCATATTGTAATCGATTTCTTTTTGGAACATTGTACAACACTGTTATCCTTTATGCACAATTGTGAACTGTTTTACATTGCTCAAATGGTATAAAACCTTCCCTTCGCTGACAATCAGTGGAGAATTCAGTATTGAAACGCCATACAAACATGTTGGCTGTCATGCATTAATTCAATCTTAAAATAATGTTTTATTAAATAAACACATTAATTTTCCCTTTAGGAAACTGGATCGGACAATCAATTATTGGTCTTTAATAATAACTACAGGTATGTAAAAGCTAATGAGTCCAATGGTGCAAAAGCTAACAGTGTCCATTGTGTGGCAAGCAAACTAAGGAATTCATGACTTACCTTTTTCTGTTCGTGCACCATCATAGTCAATAGCCTGGCCTTTCTTTAGAATTTTTATTGTGGGATATCCACCAATGTCATATTTCCCAGCAACTGTTGTTGCTACAGTTGCATCTATTTTAGCAACTGGTACTGGTGGATCATTGTCCTTCAATGACTTTGCAATTTTTTCATACTCGGGAGCAAACTGCTTACAGTGTCCACACCTACCAAAAGAAATATATGCAATAAAAAGTTACAATATTGTATATTATATATTACACTAACTTTAAACTTAGGTACTCACTCTAATCTTCCTTACAGATCAAAAGGGTATTAATTCAGAATAAAATTATATGGATGAAAGACTCCAGGGAATAATTAGGGCCGATTTCTGCAAGTCGCCAGAAATTGTAAAGTTTGCAGTGAATATTTAAAGCGGTAATGGTTTTAAGGGCAAGACAATGCCTTTAAAGCCATTGCCACTTTCAATTTTCACTACAAACTCTACGATTTCAGTCAACTTGCAGAAATTGACCCTTAATACATCTACCCCCAGATCTGGTAGTTTCCCTGGAAGAGATTTGACTCCAGTCCCGAGAACGCAATTAGTAACACTCAACTCCCATACTGACCACTGTGACCTCAATGCAGAATTATCACTACTGCACTGGAGTGGCTATGGACACCCAGGAACACAATTGCATCTCAAGGACGAGTTAGACACAATCTAGGCATACCCCATACCCAAATAATAGGTCCGTTGTAATGGGGATCTAGTAATATAAAGAGGGTAAAACCAAACAGAAAAATAAGCCCTATGCGAGTTCCAGCATATCTTCCATTAATTAAATGAAGTTAAAACTAAACTATATACCTTTACCAAATATGTATACTATACAAAAGTGCCAACATGCTTGTAATCAAGAGAACATGTAGGTTACGTTTTGGAGTCAACCTCTGAATTACCATAGTTGTGCTAATATAACTATGAAAAAATCATGGTGAGTTTCCACCCCCACCCCCCATTCTTGACTGGTTTATTCTATATAATGCACATAGAGTAAATATGTTTTTGTTCTATTATGCCAAATGAATCCCCCATACTCTCCACCAAAAAAAAACAAAAAACAGAGTATGCCATGAAATATTTTCATAGTTGGTAAAGTGGCAGGAATTAAAATTCCAGGTCATTAAGGGGTTAAAATGTATGCAACACAAACAATAAAGCACACTCTTAACCTACACAGGCAGAGGCATCAATTTTGCGAGTTGAATGAAAGTGTACTCAGGGAATGCACTAGGGGGTGTCCCTCAAAAATACAAGGCAAGCAGTACCACAGTTATGTCCCTGGTTCATAGAAAATGGACAGGCTGCATACTAGTTCAGACCTCATATTACAAACCCCTGTTGTGTGTAGGTGACGGATCCACTTTATAATCATCCCAACACATGAAACATTTGATACTCCAGAGTGAAGTACATATATAATTTTGTTTTTATAAATGAAAACTGGTTGGCAACTATAAATAAGCAAACTTATATACTCAGTTACACAACAGTAATTGCCATGGTTTATTAGACACTTTTCTGCAATGCTATACAGGATGGCTGTTAGATGTTTTTGCCATTTGAAATAAGCCCTGTACTAAAACCTCTTAATTGTCAAAAAATAATACTTTCCAATGGTACCCCCACGATTTGTTTTATTTAGCAGAATCCCAGAACTCATATAGCAGAGACTTCTGCTGGTCACCGTAGCAGGAGATCAGATGCATGGGTTTCAACTGCAAGCTTTAGACCTGCCGTGTCAAATCTCTAGTTTTTAGAAGTCTCTGCCCAAAGCTTACTCAGAGTTTAAATAAGGGACTTTTTGTCCAAAGCTAAATAAAAAAAAAAACAACAAAAAAAAAAACAAAAAAAAAAAAACAGGGAATAGGACTGTTGAGTTACCCGACACCCATGGACATAATTCATAAAAAGAAAAAAAAACAAAGGCAAGCAAGATCATTAACTGTAACAGATGCCATCATATCTGAAGAATATTAAGATAAATAAAGCTCCAGGTCCAGATGGCATACACCCAAGGGTCCTTATGGAGTTAAACTCGGAAATAGCTAGACCGCTATTCTTAATTTTCAGAGATTCAATCTCATCAGGCTCAGTACCAAGGGATTGGCGAATAGCAGATGTGGTGCCGTTGTTTAAAAAGGGGACGAGATCACAACCAGAGAATTATAGACCTGTAAGCCTGACATCAATAGTGGGGAAACTACTGGAAGGTATTTTAAAGGGACAGTATTCAGGATTACTTGGTACGCAATAAAATTATTAGTGGGAATCAACATGGATTTGTGAGGGATAGGTCATGTCAAACTAATCTAATTAGTTTCTACGAGGAAGTTAGTGGGAACTTAGACCAGGGCAGGACAGTAGATGTGGTCTACTTAGATTTTGCAAAGGCCTTTGATACAGTGCCACACAAGAGGTTGGTTTACAAAATAAGGGAACTGGGTCTAGAAATCAAAATTTGTACTTGGATCGAAAACTGGTTAGAGAATAGGGAACAGAGAGTTGTGATAAATGGAACATTTTCTAATTGGTCAAAGGTCTTAAGTGGAGTACCTCAAGGTTCCGTGCTAGGACCACTCCTTTTTAATATATTTATTAATGACCTTGGTGATGGTTTAGAGAGTAAAGTTTCTATTTTTGCAGATGACACTAAACTCTGTAAGGTAATAAAATCAGAGCAAGATGTAGCTTCTCTACAGAGGGACTTAAATAAACTGGAGGATTGGGCGGCTAAATGGAATATGAGGTTTAACACAGATAAATGTAAGGTTATGCATTCAGGGATCAAAAACAAGAACGCAATCTATAAATTAAATGGAATTAATTTGGGAGAATCTATAATGGAAAAGGATTTGGGAGTGCTCGTAGACAGTAGACTTAGCAATAGTGCTCAATGTCAAGCAGCAGCTGCAAGGGCAAACAAAGTATTGGCATGCATAAAAAGGGGCATAGATGCAAGGGAAGACAGTGTAATTTTGCCACTGTATAAATCATTGGTAAGACCTCATCTTGAATATGCAGTACAGTTCTGGGCACCACTCTATAAAAAAGATAATTTGGAACTAGAAAGGGTTCAGAGAAGGGCGACAAAATTGATAAAGGGTATGGAGTCATTAAGTTATGAGGAAAGGTTAGCCAGTTTAGGCATGTTTACTTTAGAAAAGAGGCCTCTAAGGGGAGATATGATTACTATGTACAAATATATTAGGGGTCAATACAGAGAGCTTTCATGGGAACTTTTTACCCCAAGGACCATACACAGGACACGTGGTCATCCCATAAGGTTAGAGGAGAGGAAATTTCACAACCAGCAAAGGAATCAAGATATGGAATTCATTGCCAGGGAAGGTTGTGATGGCAGATTCAATAGATATGTTTAAGAAAGGGTTAGACAAATTTTTAGCGGAAAGGTGTATCCAGGATACGACCGTTAATTTAAAATAAAGGATAGTAGTGGATATAGGGTAAAAATTGGATTGCAATATTGAGTCTGGGGGGATTTTCAAAATTTAAACAGATGGGTGGTTGCCTACTCTGGATTAATTTCAAATATAAGTGCAGGATCGCAGGAGATCCAAAATAGGTTGAACTTGATGGACTGGTGTCTTTTTTCAACCTCATCAACTATGTTACTATGTTACTATATAGGGCATATCAAACATTATAAACTCACTGATATCACAGAACATCCTTTATAACATCAATTATCACATTCTATTGATCAAATTGAGCACACTAAAAAAAACTAATTCATTTAAGGACAGTATGTAAAGCTGTTGTATTACTGTCCATTTAGAATAGTATAATGTATGGTTTATTTATCAATAAAAGCAATTAGCTTTTGTCCTGTGCTGGTTAGACAATAAAAGTGAAATATCAGGTTGACTGATAGAATGTCAAACACAAATTCTTACAAAATCAAAGTGTTTACATACCAAGGAGCATAAAATTCCAAAAGTACAGTATCTTTATCTGCAACAAAACTATCAAAGTTTGAATCAGTTAGCACCAAGACTCCATTTTCTTCCTTAACTTCCTGGTCATCAAGGTAGGTTTCTGAAAAGCCAAACACATACAATTCTCAAACAGTGCATAGTTTTGTTTCTTCCATGTTCATAGCTTTAATCTACTGTCACACTGGTCAATGTGGTCAGAAGTCAAAATGAAAGTCTGACCAACCTACATCCAAACAAAGATTGTTAACACACAGTAAAATGACAATCACATTTTTGCTGTTCTTGTTTAAGCAGAAGAAATAAGCTTAGTTTTAGTACTCAATATCCAGCAAAGTGCCAGGTTTACCAGACTAGTAGGTGTTAAGATATGCTACACATTACACATACTACCAATAGAGCAATTATTGGTGACCCTTCTGTAGTCTGATTACTCAATAGAATGATTGCCAATTAATATAACATATAGAAGAATTTAGAACAATGTGACCTTTCCTTTTCCAAACATAAACATATGCACATTGCATGAGGGTTCCAGAAAATTATTACTTCAAATCAAGTCTCATTTAATTTCATCCTAACCTGTAACACTACGAGTATCTAAAAACATTTTAGAGTTATATCATAACCCTGGACATGTAGTATCTCAAGAAAAAACACAAAACAAACACCCCCTAAAAAAAAACCTCTAAACTATTTATAAGTAAAGTATTTACTTTTATGAAGCATCAGACAAGCTGATAAAGACAAGTTAAAAGGATGACTGATTTGTTTGCTATTACAGAAGATAAATAACAGGTCTAGAGGGAATTTCATATAGTATTGACAGAATGAAGTCCAAAACATGCTAAAGTTTAGGAGTTCTACACACCATTCATATGAATACTCTCACTGATACTAATCACTGCAAATAGAGATAAGGTGAAGAGGCACCCAGACAGTTCTGGGAGTGTTTAAGGAACTAGTGGCATTTGAGTGGCATGTGGAGAAATCTGAAGGTCAATTAAATGTGGGATCTATACTTAGCATGTATGTGGTGATTGCTTTTTTTTTTTTTTTTTAAATTAAGTGTATTGTTTTACCTTTATCTACTGATATAATAAGTATTGTGCAGCCCTTTTGACTGTTAGAGGATTGCATATGTGGCCCTTGAAGTGTACCAGGTTGCTCATAACTGATCTATATATTATAATGCCAAATTTAAATTAGATATATTGTGCATGTATCTAGGACGTATTTTATTATCACCATTACAATTTGGGCTTTACTAAAAAAAACAAAACAAAAAAAAACCCACCAAAACCGACATTATTTTATCTACATACAATGTGAGTCGTTGTATATTTTAGATTTCCAATGCACTGCCTATAGAGGAGCTGTCTGGAGATGAATATCGGTTCTATTAGCGACACTTAAAACTACAATAGTATATTTAGCTCATTGTTAAAAATCCATTATTTGCTAGTTAACTGCAACCACTGGAGCATAGTGCATTTCTGTATAAAGAATGATCTGAAATAACATTTAACACCTTGTGTGACATCGTATAGCTCGATCCACTGATAAATCACTGCTATGTTGGAACGAAAACGTGTAGGTTTCTTTAAAAAAAATTAATTAACTCAGTGTAATGACTAGTATACCATTACCTGGGATGCAATCTAATGATTGAAGTTGAATATAATGGAAGAGGTCTTTAGTCCTAATGCAAACAAAAACCTTTCTTTTAGACCTGCAACTAACTTGCTTTCACATCACTAGGATACAGGACAATGCTTGCATGAAAATATTACAAGGCTTACCTTCTCCATCTTGGTCACAAACCACTAGCAGAAGATGTGTTAACCCAAGGAAGAGCACAAAGCTCATGGATTTCAGCGAACCCATGCCCATTCAAATAGAATTACTACGATTATGCTTGGAGCACTGTCCCACTTCCCCACAGATATATCTGAAGGCACGCCCCTATCACCAACTCTTCCTGTGCGACTTGCTGGAAAGCAAACCATAGTGGAGTTCGTGGACAAATCACTACTTCATTCCCTCTTACTCCGCCCATATTTTGTTAGCCCATTGCTACAGACAGAAAATAGGCAGTTTGTAAAATGTGCATTGTTCAGAGAATACATTCGCTACATAAACATAATGCATTACATTTTAATAGCTGCTTTGCATGCCAAAACTATTCAAGCATAAAAAAATCTGAGCTGCTATTCTGTCATTGGTTGTACAGATAACCGCCAATTGCACTTTGCCACTTCTACAAAAGAAGCCGGAAAACTCAGAAGGACAGAGTCTACATAATTGACTAGTCACTACCAGATTGGTTAAAAGTTTGTAAAGGGAGGAGAAATATTGCTCACACATAGTCGAAATTCTGAGTAGAAAAAAATATATAAAAAATATTTATTCAATTAGTGTACTATTGAAGTCACAGCGTTATACTATCTGACCCTCCAACCGATAGAAAATATTTTGTTCTTTGACGACAGGTTTATTTTACTATTGCAGTTTTTTTTATTCCAATGAAATAGTTCAGTTATCCCAGAGTACTTGAGTAGGAAGATAAGTTTAAATATTGGGAAGCGAGCATTTTGTACCTGACTGAATTAATTGGTAATGCTGAAGGGGCAGTATTATTTTTATTATTATGTACAAAAATCGTAATTCCCAACTGTCCCTCATTTTAATCCCTGTTCCTGCAATGTTCCTTTTTTCAACACTGTTTCATTAAGCAGTCCAGGTGACGTTTATTGCAGAGCAAAGAGAGAAAGGGGCCTATTCATTAAACTTGATCTTCATGGCAATTCAGAGTTAACGGCTGTTTTTGGGGAATAGATGCAAATTGAAGTATGCTCCTAATCTATCAACAGTGCATTATCTGCTGCTTTGCATTTTTTTCCGAAATACATAGCAGTCCCCATAGATGTCTATGGGGACTGCTATTTAACAACTATTGAAAATACTTTTACACATACAGTAATGTACGCCACATTACCATATGTGTAATTTTTCAGGTCTGCTCTATGGGTAGAGCATTGCGGTAGAGGGAACTTCGGATCCCTCACCGCATCTTACTGCCCCCCCACCCTGGTTTTCAATCCTTATCGCATTGACAAGGATTGAACTATTTCTCATATTTATGAAAAAAAAGCTACACAGGTACAGCAGTTCCGATAAACTGCTGTTCCTGTGAAAATAAAAAACTTACGGCTCCATCTTCGTAATGCGAGCCTGCGTGACTTCTTCGTTCCTCCTGTCAAATCCTGTGCGCATGCACCGATTGATAACTCAGGCATGCGCACAGGCATCCAAACAGCACTGACCCGAAGGACCTGGGTCATGTGACAGGACTGCACATGCGCTTTAAAGCTCTGGTCTTCGGGGCGAGCCCTCCCTCCCTGTCGGTGGGGATGTGGAATGCAATAAATCTTTATTTCCTTTTCAGGCCTTGCTTGTGACCAGCTTAATAATACAACCTTGAAACATGCATTTAAAAATGTGTCTGAGATAAATAGTGCATCAAAAATCACCCAACCTGCATAAATATACCATATTTTGTTATTTCAAAACAACATTTTTTGGTATAGAATTGTTGTAAAAGGGGAAAAGGTAGAACAATTAATGGTAACTCAGTTCATGCATGCTAAAAGCAGCACATACACATGACTGCGGGATACACCAGGGGAAGGATATAACAGGAACTAGTTCTACTCAGGTTTTGCTGGCCCTTTGCACATATGGGAAAGATCGGCAATACCATTTCACTACCATTTGTCAGAGAACTTGTCCCAAACCCTTGTATAGGACACCTCTCATACCAATACCTGTAGTTCAGGTCCCCTTTGAGCCTATATATATGAACCTTTTGGGGAATATTGTAGTAGTCTGCTCTGGGGCACCAATTAGTGGTGCTTGCTTATGCAACATAATATTCAGACGCAGTTCCCCTGTGGAATATCAAGTCCAGCACAATATCTAAAGTATTGATGCCCACTGTGTCCTAGGATGGACATACAATGGCGTTCTCCAAACAGATCTCTGAAATGTAAGATCATAAATACAGAGACAATAATAGTGTAGTACGTTCAGGATAACAGCTGTTAATAAAGAACACTCCCATGTAACTCCTGTGCGTGGATATTTCTATTGTGCACCCGTGTCTTCACTCTTTCTGTGAGCCCCAAAGGGTATGTGCTTACTAGAATATAGACGGTAACACGCCAGAATAAGATCGAGTAGCGCGGAAACAAAATCAGCAGTCACATGGGTTCCTCGAACTCGAAAAAACAAAACATAAAAGCGCTCTAGCGCATTATCTTTTAATAAAAATGAATAAGAGCCGGAGACAAGCGGACTCGTACCTGAGAACAACGTTAACAGTGCATGGTAAGTAGATAACCCAATATCCTCACCGCGACCTCTCCGTCTGTTCGCTTGCAGCGTCCTCAGTCCCGGTTCCAAATGTATATAAAACCAACGCGTTTCGACTCGTGAAAAGTCTTTGTCAAGGTTATGTTCCCCAATCCAGTGGTCATCTTTTTATAGTCGTTTCCTGATCGTAATACAATCCAAAACGAGGCTTGAATCTTTTTCCGTTTAAAAGCAGTTCCGGTATTACTTTACTCCCCGATCTGGACGTGAATGCGGTTTTCTAATGTTATTAACCCTTGCAGCTTGAGATGTCTTATCTAATACAAACAGCAACTAAACTACATAACACATGCTAATGCGATAGCCTCCGCAATAGGGGTCCACGGAAGTAGATCTCTCCCTCAGTTGAAACATGAAATGGGAAAAAACAGATGATATATATTCATGAACTGTACAAGGAACAATCTCTTCACATATTACTATACAAGGAGGCCAAACTCACTGATTTGGAAAAAGTATTAACATATGGCACTCAAACTTCTATAATGGGAAAATAATTCACAAGATGTGGTAATAGGCAGTATGATCCCCGATAAGCCCATCTTCATATATAGGAAGGCTCCCAGTCTGAAAGACAAATTGATTAGGAGCCACTTGCCGGAAGATAAGAGAACATCCATTAGAACCAAAGGTTTCTATAGGTGCGCAGAATGTGTAGCATGTAGAACTTGCAAAATGGAACAAAACAAAACTACGGTTCTAGTTCTGAATAATAAAGAGATCCATATAGATCAATTTATTACATGTCATTCCAACAATGTGATCTATGCCATCAAGTGTAGTTGCAACAAAGTATATATAGGGAGAACAACTCGCCCTCTCAAAATAAGATTACGCAAACACTTCTATAATATAAGAAGGGGACTAGAGACACATGCATTGTCCCAACATTTCAAGCTTCATCATTCATGTTCAGAAAAACATGTGATAGGTTTTTGGGGGCTACAAAAAATCGAAGCATGTTGGAAGAACAAGGACATCCTCTCTAGATTATCAAAATCAGAGATGAGATGGATATATGACATAGACACCCTTACCCCCAAAGGACATAATGCCGAATTTGAATTGATCTGTTTCTTATAGATGTGAATTATTTTCCCATTATAGAAGTTTGAGTGCCATATGTTAATACTTTTTCCAAATCAGTGAGTTTGGCCTCCTTGTATAGTAATATGTGAAGAGATTGTTCCTTGTACAGTTCATGAATATATATCATCTGCTTTTTCCCATTTCATGTTTCAACTGAGGGAGAGATCTACTTCCGTGGACCCCTATTGCGGAGGCTATCGCATTAGCATGTGTTATGTAGTTTAGTTGCTGTTTGTATTAGATTAGACATCTCAAGCTGCAAGGGTTAATAACAATAGAAAGCCGCATTCACATCCAGATCGGGGAGTAAAGTAATACTGGAACTGCTTTTAAACGGAAAAAGATTCAAGCCTCGTTTTGGATTGTATTACGATCAGGAAACGACTATAAAAAGATGACCACTGGATTGGGGAACATAACCTTGACAAAGACTTTTTCACGAGTCGAAACGCGTTGGGTTTATATACATTTGGAACCGGGACTGAGGACGCTGCAAGCGAACAGACGGAGAGGTCGCGGTGAGGATATTGGGTTATCTACTTACCATGCACTGTTAACGTTGTTCTCAGGTACGAGTCCGCTTGTCTCGGGCTCTTATTCATTTTTATTAAAAGATAATGCGCTAGATCGCTTTTATGTTTTGTTTGTTCGAGTTCGAGGAACCCATGTGACTGCTGAATTTGTATCCGCGCTACTCGATCTTATTCTGGCGTGTTACCGTCTATATTCTAGTAAGCACATACCCTTTGGGGCTCACAGAAAGAGTGAAGACACAGGTGCACAATAGAAATATCCACGCACGGGAGTTACATGGGAGTGTTCTTTATTAACATCTGTTATCCTGAACGTACTACACTATTATTGTCTCTGTATTTATGATCTTACATTTCAGAGATCTGTTTGGAGAACACCTTTGTATGTCCATCCTAGGACACAGTGGGCGTGAAGGCAGCGCCATATGTATGTATCCATTTGTTTGTTACATGTCTATATTTTGAAGCATTAGTGGGTCTTCTCTGGTACATACTCGGCTGCACACCTATTGAGGCGCCACGTCAGCGGTTTTACATTTTATCTAAAGTATTGATGTTTACATGTTTGGGAATTCCCAAGGAAATTCTCACAGACCAGGGCAGATGGTAGGGATGACAGTTCCTTACACCTCCATGTATTATCCATGAATGGATGCTTTGGTGGAACACTTCAACGGCACGTTAAAGCAAATGATGAGGAAAGCAGTGGCGAAAGTGAAAAAAAAAGATTTGGACACTCTTAACCCATATTTATTGTTTGACATTTGTGAGGTACCTTAGCCTCAACAGTGTTTAGTCCTTTTGAGTTATTGTTCGGGAGACAGCCAAGGGGTATCTTGGATATGTTGAAAGAAGTGTGGGAGCAGCAAGGCCCCAGAGAGTCAAATCTGGTACAATTTGTGGACCAAATGTATGAGAGGTTCGAAAAGATAGTGTCTATTGTATGACAACATGCAAAAGAGGCACAGGAATGGCAAAAGAGAAACTAATCCGGAAATATGTGCCATAGCTATGAGAGAAGCCAAATATTTGGGGTACATTGTCGGGCAAGGGCAATGAATCCCAAATATACAAGGTGGTAGCAGTCAATAAAAGTGACGCACCTTCCTAAGTATGTTACTACAGGCGATTTGTAAGCCATTTTGCCACTAGAGCTGCTCCACTTACGGACATGCTAATGTTGTCCAGATCGGTCTGATTGTTCAGAGGCTCATCGCATGTCAGGATCTGCCTTCGCTTGTACTGCATTGCATCAGCATGCTGCTTTTTCTCAGCAGCTCCTGTCTCCTGGATTACATTGGACTTAGTGTTATTTATATGTGCCTTACAGTACCTCTGTCTCACCAGAGGTACTGCTACTGAACTCTTGTCTCTACCCTCTGTAGCAAGGATTAACCTGCTGCTCCCATTAATTTCTGCACCTGTCCTCTCCCTATTTATGTCGGTCTCCCTCAGTTCACCTTTGCTGGTCATTGATGTTGCTGTTCTCTGATGTTCCCTGATGTTGTTGTTCTCATTTGTCACTCCTGTAACTTCTCCTGTTCCCTGGGACTACTGTGTTTCTTTCCACTCAGCCTGTTAACCTACACCATCCGTATTACTTATTGTTCAACCTAACCCAGAGATCCATTTTTCAGTGACTGCAATATTAGGAACTGAGGGCTGAACTTAAGCTCAAAGGATTTTAATACCTAAGGCTGTTATTGTACTGTATTGGTACTCTGGGGGTTAATGTTTTTGGCTGTAGAAGTACGCCCATTTGAGTCATGGGGAGGGGTTATGGAAGTTATATTTGGGATGGCCGGAGAAGAAACAGCCTCTTGTGCAGCCGGACATTGGACAGATGAGTATTGCCTCTCCTTGCTTTCATGCTGTCCCCTATTGCATAATTTTCATTGGTTTTCTTTGCTTTCTCTTCCTTTTCTTCCCCTTTCTTTTTCTTTTCCCTCTCTACGTTCTGCTCTTTCCTAAAAACAGTTTTTCTTTGTTATATATTACTTTATATGCCTCCCCTTACGTCCCTCTTTTTTCCTGGTTCCCCTTTTTCCTCCCTTTTCTTGTCCGTTTGTATTGCTGTTGTCCCCCTCGCTCCTCCCCGTTTTTGGTTCCCTGTCAGCCCTTCATCCCCTTCTTACCTTCCACCCCCGTTCCTTCCCCTGTACCTCCGGCAATGGATTTCCCGTCCAGTGTCTCCCATCCCCTTCTCTCCTCTCTAGTGCCCCTTTCCTCTTCCAGCTTGGCGCCCTGCTCTCACTCCAGGAGGGTTAGCAGGCGCGCTTCATACCCTACATCGAGGAATATTTCAGTCACCTCGTAGGTCGACTTCCTGACCGGAAGTAATGGACATCACTTCTGGTCTCGCGGTCATGCATAGGGCACCTCCCCGAGCGGTATGCTGTCTCGGGGAGCGCCTGGCCAGGTCACCAGATTGGTCCACTCTTCATCCAATCCAGGGCGCATGGCACGGGAGGGGGAGCTCCCCCCCTGCTGGGTACATCTCAAGATCTATGGGTGGAAGTCATAGGGGTAGCACTCACTCACAGCAGGTCCAGCAGGGGGGTATCACCCCATTCTCCAGTAGCAGGGCCAGCAATAGGAGTGATATTCCTCCTGGGGAGGGCAGGGTGTCCAGGGACAGGCTGCATCATGTGGTTTTGGGGTCTTCCCGCTTGGTTGGAAGAGGTCATGAGAAGGGGATTCTAAGACATGTGGGACAGAGAGAACAGCCTGAGGCTCAGAAGCCAAATCTTAGCAGACATGTTCAGCACTCTAGGGGTAGGCCGGTATCTTCAGGTGCTGCAGGGTTTCGGGATCGGGCCCGGGAGAATTTCAAGATTCTTGTCATTCCCAGTATTATTCCAGGGTACAGAGTTCCATCTCAAAATGCAGCCAGCACTCTGAACGGGGCTCGGTAGCCAGCAGACAGAAGGTTGCCGGGGCTCGCAGGACCCGATCCAGGAGTAGGTCGGCTCATGGCAGTGCAGTTTCCGGTAGGCAGGGTGAGAGTATGGACAGCGCAGCTCGGTCTTTGCCGGTGGCAACCAGTATTGGTCACCGGTCTATGTCTACTGGTTCTGTGTCTTAGGCTTCCTGTAGTAACACATCTTTTCCAATAGATGGCAGGACACTCGGTGGAGGTTGAATTTCCAGGTCGGTGACTTGCAAGAGGCAGGACTCGGCTGTGGCGGAGATGGAAGGTCAGTTGGGCGGCTCTGAAGGTGGTTCCGTGCTGCAAGGTGAGATGAACATGTATGATGTATTGGAGGAGCAACCTTTGTGGTTGGTTAGTGTCTTCGGACTCACAGGGCAGCTCTCAGTGGCTAGTTAAGTGCTTGCGGAAGCATTTTGTTCTTCGCCAGGGAGAGTAGCTGCGGTAGGCAGGTATGGGCAGATCGAGGGTTCCCGGCTCATAGGAGATGAAATGGTGCGCTGCGCGAGCACTGGCATATCTCAGGGAGTCAGGAGGTCAGTCCGGCGCAGGATTGATAGGGGGCGGTACATGGATATGTTTGCAGTGTCTAAACTGGGCAAGAAAATGATGGTGGCGATGTCCCGGGGGGGCGGGTGTGAACT
Organism: Mixophyes fleayi; assembly: GCF_038048845.1. Lineage (NCBI taxonomy): Eukaryota > Metazoa > Chordata > Amphibia > Anura > Limnodynastidae > Mixophyes > Mixophyes fleayi. Next base: position 114,183,242 of record NC_134406.1, on the reverse strand, counting down.
GGCTTTCGGACGCCTACTTTTTTTCCGCCTGTTACTTGGAGACCCGCACAGGGGAATGGATGGACATGTTGAAGTATTTGCATATGTGCACGAGATGTACGTGTCCTCCCGTCCTGGGGTTTGGTTAGCTTATGACGAGGTGTTTCGGGAAAAGTATGATAGGCACGCCAGCCTGATGCTGGGTTAAAGAGACGTGGAAACATGGCTGCAGGTATCCCAGGGTGGGTGGTGGGCCGGTGCTGCGGCCGTGATGTGGCGGCGACAGCCTGGGCGAATGAGGGGTAGCGTGCCCTTTCTCAGCAAGGGTCGCTGTTACCTCTTCAACCGGGCAAGTTGCCCGCACGGGCCAGGATGTAAGTTCACTCAAGCATGCCTTAAATGTGGGGGAGGTCACCCAGCCAAGGCATGTGATAAGCAGGACAAAAGAGGAGGAACAAGTAGCCAGCCCGGCGCTGGTGCTGCGGAAGGCAGGATCGCTGATTAATGTGGTTATCCTGAGCCGATGGCTCAGTCACTAACCACGTAAGTTTGAGGCAGAATTTTTGAGGTAGGGCATTCTATATGGGTTTCGGGTACCAATCGGTGGGCCAGTGCATATGGGTAAGGGAGGGAATTTGAAATCGACCAATTTGTTACCAAAGGTGTTGACAGCTAAGGTTCATAAAGAAGTTGCGCTCGGGCGCATGAGTGGACCTTTTCGTAACCCACCGTATCGAGAATTGGTGGTTTTCACAGTAGGGATGGTTCCTAAGAAGGTTACTGTTAAGTTCTGGCTCATTCAGCACCTCATTTCTAGAGGGCCCTTCGGTGAACAATGCGATCCAGGAGAAATTTTGTAGGGTCACATACCAGTCTTTCGAGGCTACCCTCGACATGGTGCAGGGTTTTGGTGAAGGGGCGTTGCTTGAGAAAATCTACTTTTCGTTTACTGCCGCTTCATTCGGATTCTTTTCCTTTGATGGGTTTCAGGTTGGATGAGGGCTGTTATGTAGACAGATGCCTTCCTATGGAACATGCGGTGGCCTGTGCATTCTTCGAGTCCTTCAGTTAGTTCTTGCACTGGTGTATCTTCGCGGGCACCGGCCACCAGGCAGCAACCCATTTCCTGGATGATTTCTTGGTGGTGGGGCCCGGGGGGACAAGACTTGCAAGGATATGTTGTTTGCAGTTATCGTAACTGGGGATCGAGATAGATACCATCCTGGGCCTTTGTCGGTTACCTCAGGACAAAGTGGGTAAGCTGCGGGGGAGCGATGAAGGAAGTGCAAGGGCCGGGAGGAGTGACTTTGTGCCAGGCACAGTGTCACGAATCGGGATCTTAGCCGCACTTACCTCATCCGCCGCTGTCATATCACGGCTACCTGGGTCCCTTCTGGTCATCTGCAGAATTCCCGTTCTCCACACCTCCGTTTGTAAACAAATACATACTGTTTGTTCTGCTGCATGGGCGCGGCCATCTTGGATGCAGTCAGGTGATCATTCCAAACCAACCAGATTCAGAAGCTGTGATCACATGAACTGATCAGCCAATAGTTGTTTGGGACATCCTATTTAAACCTGCTGCTGTGATCTGTTCATTGCCAGAACAACACACTTCTCTCCAGAGGATAGTTCTTGGCTCCTGGTTGCAGTGTTCCTGTCTGCATAACTAAAGTGCAGTGTTCCTGTCTGCATAACTAAAGTGCAGTGTTCCTGCCTGCATAACTAAAGTGCAGTGTTCCTGTCTGCAGAACTAAAGTGCAGTGTTCCTGTCTGCAGAACTAAAGTGCAGTGCTCCTGTCTGCATAACTAAAGTGCAGTGCTCCTGTCAGCATTTCCAGACTGCTCATTCCCCTGGCATATTTTACATTCAGCAAGAACATGAGCAGGAAGTGTTAGAGATCACGGCGGGCGCGACTCTTCCGGGTTCTCTGGGGACGCCCTGTCTGTTGCTACGGCAACCGGGACGCAGAGGAGCTTCTGGCGCCGCGCCCGGCCAGCTGTCAAACAGCCGGGCGCGTGCGCATAGGGAGAGTTTGAGTCAGCCGTGCAAGGCTGTTGTAGATCAGTCAATCAGGGCTGATTAAGGATTTAGTTTACCGCTGGCACTCTGTCTTTTCCATTGGCTGCAGGATCTGCATTTTTATTATGCTGCAGCTGAGAACACATTCTGGACTGTTTCCTGATTGGCCATCAGTACTATATAAGGCAGTGAGGACTTAGCCTCACTGCCGGTTATAGCGTTCTGTTCTCAGTCCTGCTGCCTGCTTGTGCTATCTGTTTGGTTCTTGCTACCTTGGATTGACTACCCGTGTTTTGACCCCTGCTTGTTCTTGGACCTGTGACCCTTCTCTTCTGACCTCGACCTTTTTGCCTGGATTTCGGATTTTGCTTCTCTGCCTGTGTGTCTGACCCTTCGCTTGTCTCTGGATATTGCATCTGTGCTTGTGACCCTTTGACCTAGGATTCTTCTTAACTACAGCCCGCCAATCACTCCACTCCTGGGTACTCCTTTAAGTCAGTATACGTTACTCGACCCTCGGTCGGCCCGCAGCCCAGTCTGTCCCCACCACTAGGGGCTCCAGCGAACACCGGGCCTTCAGAGTAGACCCCGAGTTTCACTGTACTGGCTTGGGAGTTCCTAACAGGAAGATTATCCAGGCTGCTAGTTTCTGTTTCAGTCCTGCTCCACCTAGGCCCATGGGTCCCGAATCGGATCAAGAAATTCAGACGACCGTGACAGTTTGTTCTGGCCCAATGGATCCGCTAGGGGAACATACCCCGAGGGAGGACTCTGTCCAAATATTAGCTGAACGCATTGAGAGACAATTAACTAACCAGGGGCAAATTTTGAGATTGCTGCAGGATGTTTCTACTCGTATGGATACCTTGCAGTTATTCCGCAGTCAACCATCCCATACTCCGCCTGAGCCAGTAATACCTGCTTCACTACCTACTTCATCCAGACTCCATCTTCCCACACCAGCTAAATACAATGGCGATCCGAAGAATTGCAGCGGGTTTCTCAACCAGTGTAGTATACACTTTGAATTACAACCCGGGAATTTCCCTACTGCACGTACCAAAACTGCTTATATTGTTTCGCTACTATCAGGGCAAGCTCTGGCATGGGCATCACCGCTCTGGGAAAAATCTGACCCAATTTTATTTGATATTGATAGCTTCCTGTCTACCTTCCTCAGAATATTCGACGAGCCTGGAAGAACAACGTCAGCCGCTTTAGATATTCTGCGGCTTCGGCAAGGGCAGCAGTCTGTGGGCCAATATGCCGTTCAATTTCAAACACTTTCCTCTGAACTATCTTGGAATAATGATGCTCTTGTTGCGGTCTTCTGGCAGGGCCTGTCTGACCACATTAAGGATGTATTAGCGTCTCGGGACTTATCTACAACGCTAGACCAATTGATTACCACCTGCAATCAGGTTGATCTTCGGTTCAGAGAGAGGGCTCTAGAAAAGAGGAAGCTGAAACACCCCAAGTTCCACCCTATTCAATGGGTCCGTGTACCGTCTCCTTTCCCTGAAGGACCCATGCAATTAGGCAAAGCACGTCTTTCACCCACCGAGCGAGAACGGCGAGTTAGAGAGAAACTTTGCTTTTACTGTGCCAGTTCCGGACATCTGTTACATCATTGTCCTCGTAAGCCGGGTAAACACACCCTCCTAGCTGACGATGAGGAGGTGAGTCTAGGAGTGGCCCTTCGCTCCCCACAAGGCAAGGACTGTATTATTCCAGTCACTCTGAAACACGCTCAAAGCTCCCAATACATTTCAGCCCTGCTGGATTCTGGAGCTGCTGGGAATTTCATGTCTGCCAAATTAGCTGCTGAACTAGCCATTCCACTAGAGAAAATTCCAGTGACCATTTTTTCTCTCTGCGGTTGACGGTAGCCGTATTCCAGGGGGTACCATTACGCATCAGAATTCTCCAGTGACGCTCCAAATAGGAGTTCTGCATTCCGAGTCTCTTACCTTTTTGGTCATCCCAGAAGCCACTAGCCCTGTGGTTCTCGGGTTTCCATGGCTTCAAACGCATAACCCCCATATTGACTGCTCGACTCCACAAATCCTGGCGTGGGCTCCAACTTGTTTCGGGTCCTGTTTAAAACGTGTTCTTCCACATTGCTCCACCTCTGATAAGGAAGTTTTGCCAGTTCCTTCTGCCTACCAAGAGTTCACAGACGTTTTCAGTAAGCAGGCCGCTGAAACTCTACCACCTCATCGGGATTGGGACTGTCCCATTGATCTTGTTCCGGGTAAAACCCCACCGCGTGGCAGAGTCTACCCTCTTTCTATCCCTGAGACAAAATCTATGTCTGAATATGTAAAAGAGAACTTGGAAAGGGGCTTTATTCGCCCATTCTCTTCACCGGCAGGAGCCGGGTTCTTTTTTGTAAAGAAAAAGGATGGTGGATTACGTCCCTGCATCGATTACCGAGGTCTCAACGACATTACCATCAAGAACCGGTATCCTCTGCCCCTCATCACAGAGTTATTTGACAGAGTCAAAGGTGCCCAAATATTTACGAAGTTGGATCTCCGCGGGGCCTACAATTTGATCCGTATCAGGCGTGGCGACGAATGGAAAACCGCCTTTAACACCAGGGATGGGCACTACGAATATCTTGTCATGCCATTCGGTCTGAGCAATGCCCCAGCAGTTTTTCAGAATTTCATAAACAAAATTTTTCGGGACTTACTGTACCATACTATTGTGGTATATTTGGACGATATCCTAGTTTTCTCCTCTGATATCCAGTCCCATCGCAGAAATGTTAAAGAGGTCCTCAGCTGTCTCAGAAGGAATAAACTGTATTGCAAGCTTGAAAAATGCACCTTCGAAGTTGAATCCATTCCATTCTTGGGGTATATCATCTCGGGCACTGGTCTCCGTATGGACCCAGAGAAGGTGCAAGCTATTCTTAACTGGCCTCAACCATCTACACTAAAGGCAGTACAGCAATTTCTGGGATTTGCTAACTACTATCGAAAATTTATTCGTGGCTACTCTACTAGAGTAGCACCACTCACCGCCCTCACCAGGAAAGGAGCTAATCCTGCCAAGTGGTCTGAAGAAGCCCAATCTGCTTTTCAACTTCTGAAACAAGCATTTATTTCTGCTCCCATACTCAGGCAACCAGATTTAACCTGTCCATTCTACTTGGAAGTTGATGCCTCATCTGTCGGAGTAGGGACAGTTCTCTCCCAAAAACCAGCTGATGAGCAATGGCATCCCTGTGGGTTCTTCTCCCGAACATTTTTACCAGCTGAACGAAATTATGCCATAGGGGACAAAGAGCTGCTTGCCATCGAATTGGCGCTTGAAGAGTGGAGGCATTTACTTGAGGGAGCTCGTTATCCTGTCACAATATACAAGGATCACAAGAATCTGCTCTACCTTAAAACTGCACAGTGCATGAATCCACGTCAGGCCCGATGGGCACTATTCTTTTCTCGATTTGATATCCATGTCACCTTCCGTCCCGGTTCCAAAAATCGCAAGGCCGATGCTCTGTCACGTTCTATGGTAAAAGAGGAAGATTCCATCACTGTGTATCCACGGCCTATTATCAGCCCACTCAGCATCGCAGTCAGTAGACCCGACAATACACCTCCCCAGGGGAAAACTTTTGTTCCTGAGAATCTGCGTAAAAAATTGCTCCAATGGGCACATTGTTCCAGATTTGCCGTCATGCTGGCATCCGCAAAACTCAATCTTTCATATTGAGAAGCTACTGGTGGCCTACACTTCATCAGGATGTTCAGCAATTTGTTTCCGCATGTGGCAGCTGTGCCCAACATAAAAGTTCAAGACATTCTTCAGCTGGTCAAATTTTGCCTCTGCCTATTCCCACCAAACCCTGGACCCATATTTCTTTAGACTTTGTTTCCGATTTGCCCAATTCTAATAATTTCAATACCATCTGGGTCATCGTTGACCGATTCTCTAAAATGGCGCATTTTGTTTCTCTCCGTGGACTCCCATCAGCATCTATCCTGGCTCAGCAATTTATAAAGGAGATCTTCCGTTTGCATGGGTGTCCTGAAGAAATCGTCTCAGATAGAGGAGTTCATTTTGTGGCGAAATTCTGGAGATCCTTGTGCCAAGCACTACAGATCAAACTAAACTTCTCTTCGGCCTATCATTCCCAATCCAACGGGCAAACGGAAAGAGTTAATCATGACCTAGAAACATTTCTCTGTTTGTACATACCCTCTTCTCAAGACGACTGGGTAGATCTGCTTCCTTGGGCAGAATTTGCTCATAATAATCATTATCACGAATCCTCTGCTTCCACTCCATTTCATACGGTCTATGGCCTACACCCCAGGGTACCCTTGTTTACTTCATTTTCTACAGCCTCAGTACCTGCCTCTGAAGTTTTCCTAAAGAATTTTTCAGGCCACTGGCGCCAGGTATGGGAATCTCAACTTAAAGCGTCCCAACGCTACAAAATTCAGGCCGACAAAAAGCGACGAGCCATTCCAAGCTTGAAACCTGGAGACAGAGTCTGGCTGTCTACTCGCAATCTACGCCTCAGAGTTCCATCTATGAAATTCGCTCCTCGCTTTATTGGACCATTTAACATCTCCCGAGTCATCAATCCAGTGTCCTACAAATTACATCTACCATCTTACCTCAAGGTACCCAACACCTTCCATATCTCTCTCTTAAAACCACTGGTGCTAAATCGGTTTTATACACCCAAACTGGTTTCTCCTGAAGTGCAGACTGAACATGGTGACGAATATGAAATTAAACAGATCTTGGACTCTCGGTTTCGACATAAGACCTTCCAATATCTAGTCGACTGGAAAGGCTATGGTCCAGAAGAGAGGGCCTGGATCAAAGCTTCTGATGTTCACGCTCCATCTCTCATCAAAAAATTTCACCACAAGTTTCCAACTAAGCCCCAATCTAAGTGTCCAGTGGCCACTCGTAAGAGAGGGGGTACTGTCACAAATCGGGATTTTAGCCGCTGTCATATCACAGCTACCTGGGTCCCTTCTGGTCATCTGCAATATTTCCGTTCTCCACACCTCCGTTTGTAAACAAACACATACTATTTGTTCTGCTGCATGGGCGCGGCCATCTTGGATGCAGTCAGGTGATCATTCCAAACCAACCAGATTCAGAAGCTGTGATCACATGAACTGATCAGCCAATAGTTGTTTGGGACATCCTATTTAAACCTGCTGCTGTGATCTGTTCATTGCCAGAACAACACACTTCTCTACAGAGGATAGTTCTTGGCTCCTGGTTGCAGTGTTCCTGTCTGCATAACTAAAGTGCAGTGTTCCTGTCTGCATAACTAAAGCGCAGTGTTCTTGTCTGCATAAATAAAGTGCAGTGTTCCTGTCTGCATAACTAAAGTGCAGTGTTCCTGTCTGCATAACTAAAGTGCAGTGTTCCTGTCTGCATAACTATAGTGCAGTGTTCCTGTCTGCATAACTAAAGTGCAGTGCTCCTGTCAGCATTTCTAGACTGCTCATTCCCCTGCTATATTTTACATTTAGCAAGAACATGAGCAGGAAGATTATCCAGGCTGCTAGTTTCTGTTTCAGTCCTGCTCCAGCTAGGCCCAAGGGTCCCGAATCGGATCAAGAAATTCAGACGACCGTGACACACAGGCATTGTTGTGGTGTTTTAATTTTGCCTTGCGTGTGATACCCATGGGACGGGTATTTTGTTGGAAGCTTGAGAGGGCGACGGCCGGGAGCAGGCGCCTGCATGGTCGAATCACACTTTTGGAGGAAATCCGGAACGATTTAGCGGTGTGGCACCTGTTCCTTCAGGAGTTTACTGGAGTGCGGTTATGGCCTGGGCCTCTGGTGTCTAGCCAAGAGCTTGAACTCTTTACGGACGCATCGGGGGCAGTGGGCTGCAGGGCCTATTTTGCGGGCGAGTGGTGTGCTGTCCCGTGGCTTAAGGAGTGGTGCTGTCCAGCTGGATGGCTAATTTGACACTCCTGGAAATTTTCCCGATAATTCTGGCGGTAGAAATTTGGTCAGGCAGTTTGGCTGGGAAGCAAATAATCTTCTGGTGCGACAACCTCGGGGTAGTGCAGGCGATCAATAGGCAAAGGGCCACGTCACCCCCAGTGATTACGCTTTTGCAGAGGTTGGTTTGGCGCTGTCTGGCCTGCAACATATGCTTTCAAGCTAGGCACGTGCCTGAAGTGGAGAAAGAGTTGGCGGATGCGTTGTCTAGGGGGCAGATGGAGAGGGTTAAAGTGTTGACTCCTGTGGCATCCCTTATGTGTGGCAGATTGTCAAGGCTACATAGAGGGTCTAGCCGAATCCTCCCTGGCCCCGTCGACTAGAAAGAATTATCGAGCTGCGTGAAGCGAGTGGTGCACTTTCCGAAGCCAAGGCCACGGTGGTGAGTAGGGTGGGGACAAGCGCATGCATGCTTTTGTCTGAGCAGGTTACCGAGTGGGCAGGTCTAGAGCTGCCATGGCAGGGACACTGGCGGGGATATCAATTTTGGCACTTGGCACCACAAGGTTTTATGGTTTTACCTTCGCTTGTGCTTTTGCTCCCCTCTTTGTTTCCTTCTTTTACTCGTGAGAATGTGTACTTCTGGTGTGGTGGTCTGCTGATTCGCCTGGTATGGATTTGCATCATATAGTCTATGGACCATTCTGGTTCCCCCTTTTGGTTTATTTTCCTGTTCCATTCTAGCTGCAGAAAGTGCTTTGCGTATGATTTCTGCTAATGTTTATATTTGCTTTTCACTGCCTCTTACAGAACAAAAGACCCAGCGGCTGATCTGGGTGTTGGGGCACTCATATGTGCATTGGGCTGCATTACATACATCTGCTATTCCAGGGTCGGTTGTGGAGCAGTGGATTGGTCAGAGGGGGTTAAGGTGAACAGGTTTTAGGAAGCATCTGGTAGGTGAGATTGTGAAACGTGGGGTGCCTCATGTGTTGGTAGTTCATCTTGGGGGCAATGACTTGGGTATAGGCATGTCTTTAGATCTGATTTTCTCAATTCGGTTCGTGTTGGCTTGGGTCCGTGCCCACTGGCCTGACCTTATTATATGCTTGTCTAGTGCCTAGGTAGAATTGGCGATACTTCAGGATGAAAAGGTGGCTGTACGGAAAAAGGTGAACTCGATGATTGCTCGTTTCACTCATTCGTTAGGTGGTGTACGTATTGAGCATCCGCTGATCCGTTTTCAGAATCCGGGTCTTTATCGGGCATAGCGGTAGTGTTGTAGGTGTGGCGGCGGGCCTCGGCTCTTATGGATCCAGCCATGGCCGAAAAATCGCAGTATAGTCGATGGCCAGTGGTAAGGGCACATTACAGTAGCGGGCACACTTAACCCACCTTTTTTCAATGGAATGGGCTATTAGTCTCGATCCAAGTACTGCCCGAGCGGGTTGGCTTGTGGTTGCGTTGCTTCCATTAGCCTAGAAAGGGGTAGGGTTTTGTAGTGCCCGTGGCGGTGGCCCCATTGAGATAGATATGTGCGCTTTGGGGTGTGTTTGTTGTCCCATGGTAAATGCTGGGGCATCCTGGTTTGCCTGGCGGATGTCGACTTTCACTGCTCTCTTTCTGGACCACCATACTACCTTACAATAAATTTCCTTTTCTTTCGCCACATTTAAGTTGTCTGTGTCATTAGTTTATGGTTTAGTTAAATGGTAAGAGTAAGGAAAAGATATGAGCTGTTAAGCATTTTATCGGTTTGTACCATTTTCTGCACTGTCTGGATCACATCTGCTCAATAAATATTATATGCTTTCACCATACTCTGGGCTCCATAGCTGTCATTTCTAGCTCTCAGCATATAAGCATGACAGCCCCTGTTCCTCTTAAGTACCACAAGCAACAGACTTTACCCGGATGTTCTTCCTCCAAACCGATGCCTCCGGTGTCGGCTTAGGTGCATTCTTGTTGCTGGAGAAGAATGGAATAGAAAATTATGTCCTTTATCTTAGTTGAAAATTACTTCAGAAGGACCAAAAATATGCAATTGTAGAGAAGGAATGTTTCGCCATAAAATGGGCGACAGAAGCTCTGTGCTACTATCTCCTAGGGAGAGAATTCTCATTAATAAGAGATCATGCACCATTGCGGTGGAAACAGAACAACCGGGAGGTAAATACCAAGGTAACCCGTTGGTTCTTGGCATTGCACCCATTCAGGGTCATAGTAGAATATAAACCCATAATTCTGCATAAAATGTAAATGCATTGTCATGAAAATGTGCACTCCTCACAAAGTCTATGCCACTCTACTTTGCAACGCTAGGGGCAGGGATATGTGACAAAGAAAGTAGTTTTCCACAGGCCTCTGAGAGGAATTTGTACAAGAGTGCACCTAGGTTAAATTGATACAGCTGGAAGACATGTGTGACAAAATAATAGTAAAGAGTGTGATTTTACTTACGTATTTTGAAAAGGTTTAGAATAATCTTTTTCCACAGCAAACAGCAAGCTGACAGGGTGCATCTGTAGTGAGCGCAATTAAGCATAGTACATGATGAGAACTTTTTTAAAGGCAAGGTGGGAGTGTTGCCTGTCTATCAAGCTATGCCTGTGGAAGGAGTGTAAACTATTTAAACCTCCCTTTTAAATTGGTCATGTGTGACCAATCCCATACCGTGGCCGCTGTCTAGGGAGTTGTTCTCTGTCTATTTAGCATTAGGGTCAAAAGAAAGTGTGGAGCTTTATAGTGATGACAATAAAGCAAAGCAAAAAATCAAGAAGTTGTTTGTGTGTGCATCACCAGAAGGGTGACCGTATCACAGTATGTATTTCGTTTAAGTTGATCCACAGAATCATGGAAAAAGGAGGGATGGCTAGAGAGCATGTGAACCTGGTCAGACTGCAGCAAATGCTTTGAGAGGCAAATTCTCAAAACCCCATGGCGCAGAAGTATAGATACATTGATGCTTGAAAAAATCCCACCTTTCTCAGGGTGTTGGTGAAAGACATCCGGAGGGAAGAAAATATGGTGGCCTCTAGAGAGCAGTATCTAAAAAGGGTGGTGACTATAGCCAGACAGCCTGAAACAGAATGCAGAAAGAGTGAGCTACAACAGATGCTTAAACTACAAAGGGAACAAATCGCCCAACATTTGGCCACACAAGTACAAAGCACCCCTGCTGGTTTTCAAGAGTCTAACAGCAGAAGGAGCCCTACAAGACATCGGGAGAATAGGAGAAGTTGAAATGGGAGCCCTCAGAAAGACTGTTATGTATGTGGAGAAGTGGGCCACATTACCCTACTGTGTGATCATCAGTGGAACCGAAGATGGTTCCCCACTCCGCCAATCCGAGGCAACAAACCACCTGAAAACGGGAGGGGAGGACCAGCAAACCCTCTTCTGGCCCTCTAATAAAGATCCAAGCTAAGAAGTTGGGGGAGGCAATGCAGGAGTGGTTGAAGACCGCCCCAGAGCGATTAATGGGGCCTGCTTCATTTGTGCTAGTGTCTATAAATGGTTATCAATGCTCAGCTTTGCTAGATAAAATGTCTCAGGTGTCCATCATTCTTGAGTTGGTGTTATGGGTCTAAACCAGGGGTAGGCAACCTGCGGCTCTCCAGGTGTTGTGAAACTACAAGCCCCAGCATGCTTTGCCAGTAGATAACCAGCAGATAGGTGGCAAGGCATGCTGGGATTTGTAGTGTAGAGAGCCGCAGGTTGCCTACCCCTGGTCTAAACCTATCTGAAGTTGGGAGAGGCAATGCAGGAGTGGTTGAAGACCACCCCAGAGGGACAAATGGGGCCTGCTCGGGCCAGCTTCATATGTGCCAGTGTCTATAAATGGTTATCAATGCTCAGCTTAGCTAGATAAAAAGTCTCAGGTGTCCATCATTCTTGAGGTGATGTTATAGGTCTAAACCTATCTGAAGTGCATTGAAGTCCTTGATTGGATTGACCATTTGGGGTTTGCGTGAGCAGAGTTACCCTGGCAGCATTAGCGATTTACAATTTTAGAATCAAATATCAGCCTGGGACAACATGATTGCAGATACTCTGTCAAGATCGCCAGTTAGCTTGTGTGGAGGAAAGGAGGAAGGTTGAGTTGAAGTTCTAGCTCTTGAGGTGAGAAGGATGTGCCATGAAGGGAAAGTGACTATTCCCCGTGTGAGGGACACAGAGAAGGCCTTACTGCCATCGTATAGTTGGTTGACCAATCGAGATGGGAGACCTCCAAAGCTAAGCTTTGTCCAGCTGAAGACTGAGCAACATAAGGATGGTGCGGTGGGCCAACAGTACCTAGGCAGATGAGGAAACATAACTTGACCAATAGGTGGAGAGCTGACACCCATGTAGGAGGCATGATACAATGAGCTCTACTCTCTCCTCTGATTTTAAGAAATATAGTTTAAGGTGCAAAGTGGGTTTGGTTTGATCTATTTGGACAGTGAGAGGGAGGGCCAACTTAATGAGCTCCACCTGGCTAATGGGCAAAACCAAAAAGAGTGTCTGTGATTTCTAGATCTGTGATTAGTTGTTTTTGAAGGCAAAAAGCAGATAAAGGGACATAGTGGCTGTTTGGCATCTGAGGCAGCTTACTGTGAACCACAAAAGATAGATGCATCTAAATGGGTTAGGAGCATGCCAAATAAAGAGAAAATAGAAACAAAGGGTGTAACTGGATCACTGATAAATAACTTCTGATATAAATTTATTTAAAGGAAATAGCGCAGGGCACTAATTTATATAATTGCACATGCACTTATTTTTCATATTGTGTATATTTTGGTAAGGGAAATCTTCAATTTCTGAACAGGGGAAGAAATTTGTTTCTTGTTTAACCTTGCTAGAGGAGATGCATTATTTCTTAAGGTGTATATCTGCTACAATAAGCCTTTGGGAAGTGAAGTCTTTTCTGTGTTGTGATGTAGGGAAGTGGCTTGTTTGGGGGTTGTACCTTTCTTTGGGCATGTGTATTCTGGATTGTCTGAAGAGGGGCCCCATGCTAATTAGATCTTTTGTGAAGGTCCAACATTGAAGGCAGGAACTTTTAATTAAGACTGGCTCCTAGAATCTCTACATCTGAAAACCAGATGCAGGACATCACAGCATCTCTAGAATTTCATAGATATGTGGAAATATTGTTGGCTTTGCAATGCATGTAAATCCATGTTTGTGTAAACACATTGCATCCTGATTCTAAAAATAGCCTGTGTCCAAATCAGTATAAAAAGCACTTGTACACTGCCATTTATTCATACTGTCCTACACTACATCCAGTTAGGCTGCTGTTTTGATTTGAAGCAACTAAATTGTCACAAAACAAGTCATAATCCTCTGAGCAGAATGCGTTGAGTGTTTGGGAACTTCTTTCAAGTATGTTAGGAACCCCTCCAGCCGACACAACACAACCCAGAATCTACTCTGCCAATCAGGTGTTCACTGGAGCCCCTGATGGTGGGGACAGACTGGGCCGCAGACTGACTGTGTGTACCGGCTGGGGAGAACCCAGGCAAGCGGAGTGAGGTCCACGCAGAGGTCAAGGGCCGGCAGCAGATAACAGTATCGGTAAACAAGCTGAGGTCAGGGGTCACAGGCAGATAGCAGAAACGGTAAACAGGCTGAAGATCAGGGTCACAGGAAACACAAGCGAAGTCCAATTCAAAGCCAGGGGTCATACACGGGAAATCAGTAACAGTATCAGGATACCGGAACAGGAACAAGCAGGTCAGCAGACCTGAGCACAGAAGCTATAAGCGGCAATGAGGCAGCAGTCTTATTTGCCTTAAATATCCAGCTGAACCAATCACAGGTTGAACACACTCCTGCAGGTTAACAGAGCCAATCAGGGCTTGCCCCTGGCCTGCACAGTTGCAGGCTAATGCCTGTAATTACCTCCATATTAATTAGCCCACAGGCTGTAGGATGAACGCTGCGCCCGGCCTCCTCCTATTGCCGGGACGCAGCGCCGAAGCGTCTCCTGGTTGCCCCGGAAACAGTCAGGTTATGGCCCGGAAGTGGCGTCCCGGTTGCCATAGCGACGGCCGGGACGCGGGTGAGTGAGTCGCGGCGGCTGGGCACCGCCACGGCTCGTAACAGTACCCCCCTCTTGAGGAGGGGTCGAGGGACCCCGACATCCTGGTTTTCTAGGGAATTTTGTGAAGAACTCCTTCAGTTTCTTTGGGGCACGGAGTTGTCTCCGCGGAACCCAAGATCGCTCTTCCAATCCGCAATTCCTCCATTGTACAAGGAAATGTACCTGTCCTTGAACTTTTTTAGAATCAAGGACCTTTTGAATCACAAATTTTTGTGGGCCACTGGAACCTCTCCCAGGCACACTTGAAGACTGGGCTTGACCAGGATATAGTACCGGCTTCAACAGAGAACAATGAAATGTGTTGGGAATTCTCAACGAGCCCGGAATTTTTAACCTAAATGCGACGGGGTTCACCTGCTTGATGATAGGAAACGGCCCGATGAACTTAGGACCCAACTTCTTGCAAGGCTGTCTGAGCCTGATATTTTTTGTAGACAGCCACACTTTCTGGCCAACTTTAAGGGAGCAGGTGGTACGATGTCGGTCCGAATTTTTTTTTGCCACAAGTGAGGCTTGTCTCAATGATGAGTGAACTTTCTTCCAGATAACGCTGAGATCTCTTGCAGTGGAGCGGATCTCCTGGATACCAACGGACTGGAGTGAATACAGGGAGTTAGATCTGGGGTGAAAACCATAATTGCAGAAGAACAGAGAGATTTTAGTAGCTGAGTGACAGGAATTATTACAGGCAAATTCCGCCCAGGGTAACAAGGAAGACCAATTATCGTGGAACTCCGACGTGTAGCATCCTAGAAACTTTTCTAGGGACTGGTTAACCTTTTCAGTTTGCCCATTTGACTGAGGGTGGTAGGCGGATGATAAACTGACCTTGATTCCGAGAAGGGTACAGAAGGATCTCCAGAATTGCGCTATAAACTGAGAACCCCGATCAGAGACGATGTCAGTAGGGAGTCCATGGAGCCTGAAAATATGTTGAGCCAAATCCCGAGCAGAAGGCAGTTTGGTTAACGGAATGAAATGTGACATTTTGCTGAACCGGTCTACCACGACCCAAATCGTGTTGTGTCCTGCAGAAGGTGGTAAATCCACTACAAAGTCCATAGACAAGTGAGTTCATGGTTTCGCAGGAGGGGCCAAAGGAACTAATTGGCCTACTGGACGGATCCTAGGAACTTTGTTTCTAGCACAAATCTCACATGAGAGGACATGACTCTTGACGTCGGCAGACATGGATGGCCACCAGACCGTGCGGGAAAGGATTTCTAGCGTCTTGTAAATTCCAGGGTGCCCAGCAGCCCTACTGCAATATGCTTCCGCAAGAACCGTCTTTCTTAAGTGGACTGGAACAAAAAGTCGTTGCTCCGGAGTAGCATCTGGGGCTAATCTCTGGAATCTCTGAAGTGTGACACTCAGATCTTGGGTTACCCCTGCATGGATTACGGAAGGAGGAATAATAGGCTCCGGGTTAGTAACTGGAACATGGTGTGCCATGAAACTCCTGGACAGAGCATCTGCCCGGACATTCTTGGAACCTGGTCTGTAGGTGATCATGAAATTAAACCGGGTAAAAAATAATGCCCAGCGGGCCTGTCTAGGGTTTAAACGCTTGGTTGACTGTATATATTGCAAGTTCTTGTGGTCGGTAATGACAGAGATCTGATGCGAAGCACCCTCCAACCAATGCCGCCACTCCTCGAAGGCCCACTTGATTGCCAATAGTTCTCTATTACCGACGACGTAGTTGGCTTCCGCTGAAGAGAACTGATGGGAGAAATAGGCACATGGGTGTAGACGATTAGTATGAGGATCCTTCTGTGATAGGATGGCGCCGGCCCCGACGTCCGAGGCATCGACCTCAAGAACAAATGCTTTCGCTGGATCTGGATGTTTAAGGACCTCAGCTGAGATAAAGGCCTTTTTCAGGCTTTTGAATGAGGCTACTGCTTGAGACGACCAATTAGTTGGGTCCATTCCTTTACGGGTCAAAGCGACAATGGGAGCCACAATGTCAGCGAAGTTGTAAATGAACCTTCGATAATAATTGGAGAAGCCCAGAAACCTCTGTACCGCCTTTAGATTGTTGGGTTGTACCCAATCCACAATAGCCTGGACCTTTGCTGAATCCATAGAAAATCCCTCAGAAGAGATTACGTAACCTAAAAAGGATACCTTCTGCACCTCAAACTCACACTTTTCCAGCTTGGCGTAGAGGTGGTTTTCTCGCAATTTTCGTAAGACTTGTTTGATGTGAGTCTGATGTACGAGTAAAGATTTGGAATAGATGAGGATATCATCTAAATAAACGACCACAAAACCACCCAGGAAGTCTCGGAGGACCTCGTTGATCAAATCCTGGAACACTGCAGGTGCATTGCTGAGGCCAAAGGGCATGACCAGATACTCGTAGTGGCCGGAGTGCGTATTGAAAGCCGTCTTCCACTCATCTCCTTCCTTGATACGGATGAGATTATACGCTCCACGAAGGTCGATTTTAGTGAAGACAGTAGCCCCTCTTAGCTGATCAAACAATACTGAGATGAGCGGAAGGGGATAGGTGTTCTTGACTGTGATAAGATTCAATCCCCGGTAGTCAATACAGGGTCATAACCCTCCGTCCTTTTTTGATACAAAGAAGCATCCTGCTCCTACAGGAGATTTAGATGGCCTGATAAAGCCTTTCTCCATCGATATATTCCTGCATAGATTTTGTTTCTGGAGCAGAAAGGGAATACAAACGCCCCTTAGGTAACTTGGAACCAGGAATAAGTTCGATGGCACAGTCAAAGTCACGATGTGGCGGTAAGGTATCAGCAGCCTTCTTGGAGAACACGTCCCAGAACTCATGATACTGTGAGGGAAGCCGCTCCGGAATAGGCTGAATCATACGCAGAGACAGTGACAAGAAAGACTGTGTACAATAAGTACTCCACTGGACAATCTCTCCTTTTACCCAGTCTATGACAGGGTTATGACAGGAAAGCCATGGGTGGCCCAAGATCAAATGAACCGACGAACAATCGATCAGGAATAAGGTGATTGACTCAGAATGGAGAGCTCCGATCTTCAACTGTAGTGGCGGGGTCACCCAGGAAATCTTGCCACCAGCCTAAGCCACAGACAGTAATAGCAGATTTGAGTTTTACCATCGGAATTCCGGCAGAGCGGGCAAACCCGATATCAAGGAAGTTGCCTGCAGCTCCGCTATCAATGAAGGCTGACAGGTCCACAGGGCGAGCCTGGAAGGTGAGCTGTGCAGGGATTAATACAGCATTTTTCGGGGAGATAATTTGCAGACCTAGATGAACTTTCCCCTCATTCCCTAGGCATGGTCTATTCCCGACTTATTTGGGCAGGAACGGGAGAAGTGGCCTTTTATGCCACAGTAGAGACATAGACCTTGCGAACGTCTCCTGTATCTTTCCTCAGAAGAGAGACGATATACTCCTAATTGCATAGGCTCCTCATCATCCGTGGAAACAGGAATCAGAACAGATGGAGGAGAAGATGCCTCTTTTTCAGTTTTTCGCTCTTTAATTCTCCTGTCAATTTTAATGGAGAGGTGCATTAGATCCTCCAGTGAGGTAGGAGACGGATATTGCACCAAAGAGTCTTTGATTTGTTCTGACAGGCCTAAACGAAACTGACTGCGTAAGGCAGGGTCATTCCATCCGCAATCAGATGACCATCTACAAAATTCCGTGCAGTATTCTTCTGCCGACCGCCGGCCTTGCTTCAAAGCCCGTAGGTGAGCTTCCGCGGAGGCAACTCGATCCGGGTCATCATACAATAGACCCAATGCCTCAAAGAAAGAGTCTATGGATTGCATGGCAGGACTGGTCTGCGGCAAAGAAAAAGCCCAGGACTGAGGGTCACCTTGTAGGAGGGAAATGATGATCCCGACTCTTTGCTGCTCTGAACCGTAGGAACGGGGTCTCAACCGAAAATAGAGCTTGCAACTTTCCCTGAAATTCCGGAACAGAGATCTATTTCCAGAGAAGCGATCCGGCAAATTCATCTTAGGTTCACAGGAGGAACTTGGAGTGGGTTGAGAAGTTTTTGCGGCTTCTTCTTGAACCGACAGACGCTCAGCCAATCCCTGGATCATCTGATACAAGGACTCAACATGGGATGCTAAGGCCTGTGCTGGAGATGTTGTGGATCCGCTTCCATCCATCGCAACCTCGTCTTAGTGTGGGGCCGGTTATAATGTTAGGAACCCCTCCAGCCGGCACAACACAACCCGGAATCTACTCTGCCAATCAGGTGTTCACTGGAGCCCCTGATGGTGGGGACAGACTGGGCTGCAGACTGACAGAGGGTCGTGAAGTGTGTACCGACTGGGGAGAACCCAGGCAAGCAGAGTGATTTCCACGCAGAGGTCAAGGGCCGGCAGCAGATAACAGTATTGGTAAACAAGCTGAGGTCAGGGGTCACAGGCAGATAGCAGAAACGGTAAACAGGCTGAAGATCAGGGTCACAGGAAACACAAGCGAAGTCCAATTCAAAGCCAGGGGTCATACACGGGAAATCAGTAACAGTATCAGGATACCGGAACAGGAACAAGCAGGTCAGCAGACTGGAGCACAGAAGCTATAAGCGGCAATGAGGCAGCAGAACTCATTGCCTTAAATATCCAGCTGAACCAATCACAGGTTGAACACACTCCTGCAGGTTAACAGAGCCAATCAGGGCTTGCCCCTGGCCTGCACAGTTGCAGGCTAATGCCTGTAATTACCTCCATATTAATTAGCCCACAGGCTGTAAGATGAACCGTGCGCCCGGCCTCCTCCTATTGCCGGGACACAGCGCTGAAGCGTCTCCTGGTTGCCCCGGCAATGGCCGGGTTATGGCCGGAGGTGACGTCCCGGTTGCCATAGCGACGACCGGGACGCGGGTGAGCGAGTCGCGGCGGCTGGGCACTGCCGCGGCTCGTAACAAAGTATCAGTAAGAAATAAGTATTATTGGGAACACAAGTGTTATTTGAACCTCTAAGTTCTACTGTATTTGATTTTTTATATGATGAAATTATCTCTGTGCTAAAGTAAACTATGATGCATCATCTATAATACAATGCAAAGACAAATCATCATACTATGACAAATCATAGCTTTTTGAAACTTGGAAGTTCAGAGTTCTTCTGGAGCATGGTACATACAGCACTGGAGCATAATACTTACAGTCCCATTATCCTCTAAATGAAAGCTACAAACTGCCAAATACAGTGAATGACAAAGCTGTACAATGAAGCTTTCAGTATATATAATGAATGAACAAATGATAATCCATCTGACACTATAAAACCCTGCAATTTAACAAACTTTCAAACCTATTCCTACTCCTGTTCTTTATTTAAATAGGAACATTTATCACATTGCGCAAATTGGTATAATTGTTTGAAAACATGAGTTATATATTCATATTAGAAAATTTGGACACAGCACCCACTTTGATGCCAATGTTTATGTCCAGAACCATTTTGGTTAAGGCAAGAAACAGTTAAATTCTCTGCAGTTCAACCCCGGATGTGCACCTGCACTAGTAATTTAATCTTTTACCAGTAAGTTTTTATGGGGCACATTTATCAACAGCCGCATAAAATGAAAAATAGTTTTCAATCCTTATCGCATTGATAAGGATTGAACTATTTCTCATATTTATTAAAAAAATATCCACAGGAGCAGCAGTAACGAAAAACTTCTGTTCCTGTGAAGTTAAATACTTACCTTTTCACTGCCTCTTCGTTCCCGAAGCTCCTGTGCGATCCACAGAAGCCTTGTGCGCATGCTCAATCTGAAAACTTCCCTGCACTTCACTGTTGCAGAGAGTGGAATGTGACAGGGAGGGATCATGTGATCCCGCCACACATGTGCTGTAAAGCTCTGCTCTTCGGAGCAGAGCTGAACAGAGCTGAAAATTAGCAGCCTGAGCTGGCGTACATTATCGTATGTGTAAAAGCATTTCCATTCATTGTTAAATTGCGATATTGCGATCCCATAGACATCTATGGGAACTGCTATGTATTACGAAAAAAAAGTGCAAAGCAGCAGATATCGATGATATCTGCTGCGATGCACTGTTGATAGATGAGGCAAATACTTCAACTTGCGTCTATTCGCCGAAAACAGCAGTTTTCGGGGAATTGACATGAAAATTAGGTTTGATAAATAGGCCCCAAAAAGAGGCAACTTTGACTACTGCGATCCTTTTGGTGCCGGTTTTCATGCCCAGAATCACCTAGGGCCAGGCTGGAGGGCTTGTTCTATGCAGGATAAGCCCTCCTGTGAATATGCACTTGTGAAGTCAGTGGGGCAAAGTTGTTTTACCATCTAAAAATCACTTTTTCTACCAGGCAAAATTGGTCACAGTTCTGTTTGAAACAGCCTATATTATATTCCATTCTATACAAGGCAACCCCACTTGTATTTTTACTCTGTAAAAGCAGTGCCCCAAAGTCATTTAACCTTTTTGAAAATATTAGCGGCCTGTTTCGACGTAAATCCATTTGCGTGCCGTGCCGTCTCTTTTGTAAAATAGCTTCGCACATGCTCAGAAGCAGACCTTACGCCAATTGCATGCAATTCATATCTGAACACAAATGACATGACTGCCTTTGACTTGAAAGGCGGAAAGGAAATGGGAAGGGTGAAAGAATGTAGGCATTGTAAAGTAAAGGCGTGCAAGGGCGTTCCGCTGCAGGTGCAGCAGATTCAAGTTCTGGGTTTCTCTAAAGTAAGGTTTTTTTAATCGCATCATTTGCACCAGCTATAGGGCAGGTGTATGTGCCGAATGATGACTGTCATAGCATTGTTTTTATATTAAAAACTACATGTGTGCATGCTACTAGATGGCAAAGAACATTTGTATGTAAGCAAGAGAGAATATAAAAATTGCATTAACAACATCCTGATTCATATAGTTAATGTAAAAAAAATTAAAAAAAATATTGTTATTAAACACATTGGGCCTGATTCATTAAGGAAAGTAAAGCAAGAAAAAGGAGAAACTTTGCACTTTGGCAAAACCATGTTGCATTGGAGGGGGAGATAAATTTAATATGTGATGGCAGATTTATATTTGGGGTAGGGCATGTCCTACATTAACTTTACATTTGAGTGTAAAAAATAAAGCTATCAAGTATTTGTGTGCTACATGAAAAACAGCTATTATTTTCCTTAATGGAAAATAATAAACTAATTTGCACCCCTTGCATAGTAACATGATTTATCCAGGGAAAAAAATACTCATCTTTCTCCCTACTTTCCTTAAGAAATCAGAACAATTTAATTGAATATTTAATTTTAGAATGATTATAGTATTATGAGTTAATTTATTTTATAGAAAGTCCTCATTGGACTTTATTTTGCACATATGCATGTGTATATCCTGCACTGTGTTCTGTCTGTTAACATACAGCAAGCAACATTTAGGCAGAATGTACATACACTCAGATTTGAATGGAAACAAATCTTGAAATCCGCTTGGATCTGCATACTGTCGGAATTACATTCAAGTTCCATGCTCGTTTTTTAAATGCAAATTGCATGCAGGTTGCGTCTAAACATGAATCAGGCCCTAGTTGTTTATTCAAATAGGCAAAATTGCCAATTGTACTCAATTTGGTGTAAGTTTACACACCAGAAACACTTTGGTCCAGACTGGTTTCAACTGTACTTTATTAAGGAAACACCACCATTGTATTGTACTATGAAATCAATGACACAAAGTTATTTAGCCCTTTCAAAACATCAGTTACTTACTGACATAGGCAAAATTGTTAATAGTGCTCATGCTGTGATCGTTTGCATGCCGAGAGCATTTTTGGGTCAAGCTGGACTCAACTGTATTTTATGAAGAGTAACTCCATCTCTCTGAATTGTAAAGTCCAGACAAGCCGCAACTTAAGAAACCTGCAGCACAGGTGATGAAAGTTAAAAGAACAGGTAGGAGAGAGCAGCAGAGTCTGTGAAATGTTGTGATTCTAGTGGGACAATCCCAATTTTTGGTGACCGTTCAATGGTGTACACAACAATGCAGGTTTTTTGTCTGTAGGAGGGTGGCCTGGCCACGCCCAATGATGCATTATCAATGGTATTTTTAATTTGTGGTATCATTGCTAGTTTTAATGTGCATTATAAATTTTATTTTTAAAGTGCGGTATCATTGCTAGTTTCAGCGTGCGGTATCATTGCTAGTTTTAGTATCGTACCTGCAGTCTGGAAAAGTCTCATCTCCACATTAATGGTAATACCTGTCAACGGCAGACATCTCCACGTTACCTTGTATCGTAGCTGCAGTCTGGACAAGTCTCATCTCCACATTAGTGGAAATACCTGTCAGCCGCAGACATCTCCACGTTACCTTGTATCGTACCTGCAGCCTGGACATGTCTCATCTCCACATTAGTGGTAATACCTGTCAACCGCAGTACATTCTTCCATTACCTGTTATTGTACCCGCCATCTGGATATCTCGTTTCCACGTCTGTGGTAATACTTACCAGCCACAGTACATCTCCAGTATTACTTACCTCCGCATCCGTCATCTGATATCTCATCTCCACGTCCGTGGTAATATCTGTCAGCCGCAGTTCATCTATATACTATCTACCTTTGAACTGTCAAACTCTGTAGCATTCTCATCATTGTGCTCCTTATTCACTGACTACAGTACAGTCCCAACTCCCCAGTGACTTTCCTGTTTCTTCAGTGTTCCTCCTACTACCTGGTTCACGTTAACACCTGACCACCACCTTGTATAGCTGTAATCCGCTACCCTACCATATTCTCCAGAGGGCTGCGACCTCCACAGTGAAAGCCGCTAAAACCCATACTCCCTTGCGGGAGTTCCTGGAGAAGACCAGCCGCTGTGTTAGACTCCGGGCCTCTGGTAAGTAAAGTCAACTATTGGTATATTCTGGGTCGAGACTCCTAGTGACCGTGACACAGGGACCTTAACCATCTAGGATCCTCATCCATGTTACGGCATTTGAAGCGAGTTCATGGAAAGCTGTTGGGAAAATAAGAAACTTAGGTTAAAATAATAACAGCAAGCAGTCCAGCATCATCTACCTCCCTTCTCTCATCTAGATCCCAGCACCTGCAATCTACAACCCCAACACCTTCATCATCAATATCCTCACAAGTGATGGGAGCTAGTCCTGCATCCAAGTTGCTAAGGCTAGTTGACTCCTACACTAGCCATGATTCCTCTGAAGAATTATTGAGCGTAGTCCCGCTGCTGCTGCTGCTGCTGCTGCTGGGGGTCGATCTTCAACCCAGTAGAATACTACTAGTAGTTTACAACAATTGACTGCTAAACAATCCTTTGCTAGAGGAAGAAAGTAAGAAAGCTGTCACCCAGTCGCAAAGTGGATCACAGACGCCATGGGGACTAGTATTAGATCTTATAGATCTAGTATAGATTTTAGACAGTTACTTCTTCTGTCCCTCTTACCAAATTCCATCACGACACCATTTTACTAGAAAAGCTATTCTTCACCTCTACCAGAATGTTTGTAAAAATGTAATTATTGGGCTACAAAATGCCATTCGACCACCTGTACACTTAACCACAGATATGGGGACAAGCGTAACTGGGCAAACTAAAGATTATATGACTGTGACAGCCCACTGGGTTGGTGATTCGCCTTCACTAGCAAGAACAGCAGCAGCATGTACCCAAGTATGTCACGTTTTTCAGAAGTAGGCTACTCTGTGTATCAGCAGCTTCACTAAGAGGCATACAGCTGACAATCTGTTACAAAACATAAGGGATGTCATTGCTACATGGCTAATCCTGCTTGAACTCTACTGAGGATATGTGATTTCTGATAATGCCACCAATATTGTTAGAGCATTACAGCGGGGAGAATTCCATCACATTTCCTGTTTTGCTCACACAATCAACTTGGTGTTACAGAACAATTTTAAAAATGACAATGACATGCAGGAGATGCTGTTTGTGTCCCGAAAAATTTAGCGTCATTTTCGGGATTCTGCAACAGCATGTAGGAGAATGCAGCAGCTGCAAGAAGACTAGAATTTGAGGGGGAATATACTTTAGTTCAGTGAAGTACTTACCTGTGAAGAGAGTGCAGACATGGTTAGCTTGAGTCAAGTGATTGCCTTAATTATACTTTTTGAGAAGCAGCCAGAGAAATTCAAGGATAAAATTAAACTAAGCAAATCCGCTAACTATATTGTAATTGTAGATCTAGGACTTAATTCGCTTCGCCAGGATCCAAGAGCTATCAACATCTTGTAATGACGTCTCCTCCTTCAGTTTCTCTGGCAACTGCTTCTCGGAAAAATCTTAGCTTTCCCAAGACACCCAGTGGTGATGCAGATGAGTCAGCACAACATTTTGACATTTGCTCTGCTCTAAAAGAATTGCCCAAAAATCGTGACAGCTCTGCCATAAAATTAACTGCAAATTCCATGAGGAAGGCCATTATCGGCAATTACATCAAAGTACACAGACTTCTGTGATGGTGGATTCCAGCGGGGATGAATTTGTATTGTTTTAGTTAGATGTACACAATGATGAGGTTGAATATGATGACAGTGTAGCTTGCAGGTGCTGAAATCTAGCTAAGAGAAGGGAGCTACCTGATGCTGGTATGCCTGGTAATATTTTGGGTAGAATGGTATCTTGGCAATTATATGTTTTTCTACAGTAAACTTTTACCTTTTTCAGATAGTTTTTTTTACTATAAAAAGGTGCAAGCTTTTTATTTATATTTTTTTCCCTGACTTAAAACCACTATGCACTTGAACATAGGCTTTAGCACATGAGGTAGAAGTATTAGTATCATCATGACTGAGACTGGAGAGTGACAACAACAATGTCACCCCTCCTGTTTCTGTATGAGCTATGGCACAATACAATGTCACTGGAGACTTTGAAGAACACTGACAGCCCTATTATTACAATTTCTGTTTCAGCACTGATCCCTGCCACCTCTCCTGTTTCTGAGTGAGCTATGGTACAGTAAAATGTAACTGCAGATTTACACCAAGCCAGTCAGCCCTATAATTTCTATTTTAGCAATAACTCTTAGCAATGAAGCACTCCTCTTTGTCTGTTACCTATATAACGCACTATAATTTGCCTGCAAATTCAGAAGACAAGCCTGCCAGCCCTCTTATTTGTATTTCAGCAAGGACTCTTAGCAATGGAGCACTCCTCTTTGTCTGTTACCTATATAGCGCAGTAGAATTTGCCTGCAAATTCAGAAGAAAATCCTGCAAGGACTAGTATTTGTATTTCAGCAAAGACAATTAGCAATGGAGCTCTTGTGTTTGGGTGTATATAAAACCCTAAACTTTTTGGTGCAAATTGAGAAGAAAAGCCTGCAAGGACTAGTATTTGTATTTCAGCAATGTCAATTAGCAACACAGCTCTCCTTTTTGTGTTACCTATATGACACTGTAGAATTTTACTGCAGAATTACACCAACCCTGACAGAACTAGTTTTTTTATTTTTAAGCAATGAGAATTACCAACGCAGCTCTCCTTTTTGTGTGTTACCTATATAACAGTGTAGAATTTTACTGCAGAATTACACCAAGCCTGACAGCACTAGTTTTTTTATTTTTATGCAATGAGAATTACCAACGAAGCTCTCCTTTTTGTGTGTTACCTATATAACACAGTAGAATTGGACTGCAGAATTACATCAACCCTGTAAGCACTATTATTTGTATTTTCTGCAATGAGATTTAACACAGGAGCTCTCCTATCTGTGTGTTACCTATATAACACAGTAAAATTGGATTGCAGAATTACAACAACCCTGCCAGCAGCAATAGTATTTGTATTTTTCTGCAATGAGATTTAACACTGGAGCTATGGAGCTTTCCTGAATGTCACTGATTACTTTCTTTAACACTGCTACCACCCTCCTCTTTCAATTCTCTAACTTTGCCTGCCGAACTGCTCTACACTATATGCTACCCCTTCTGTATCCCTCTCTCAAATGGCGCTAGATCGCCGTGGAGGGCGGTATTTATAGATTCCAAAACTCGCGAGATCCGAGATCCGACGACGTCACAATGACATTTTGCCTCGTTTTGGAATCCAAAATAGCGCGAAATTACCAAGCCGACTCGGCTCGGTACTCGGATCCCCTAAGTTTGGGTGTGTTCGGTTTCCAAGGAACCGAGCCTGAGCATCTCTAATTGTGATATGCACTGTCCAAAGTCATTTCATGCCAGTTTTTATTCCTAGCCAGGCTAGCATTATTTGGAGTGTGTCTTTAGCAGTTTATGGACACTTTAAAACCAGTGGCCACATTCAAAAACATCAGTAACTCTTTTGTGAATAAGAAATTGGATGAATAAACAAACTTCAGACTTGTGTTGTGTTGTCATATCTCTCTTATCTGTGATCTATTGCAACTTCAGTCTTGTTCTCCTCCACAGTCATGTCTCTTTCTGCACTTTTAATGTAGGTGCCTCTCCCCTGTCACTTTTCTCTCTTCCTCCCTCTAATTTTTCCTCAACCCACTTTATCATCTATTTTCATGTTGTGCTTCCTTCCTTTCGCCTCACATTTCCACCATTTTGTCTGCCTGTTTTCTTATCAGTCTCCAATCTACAGTGTGCTTATCTGTTAATCTTACATTATTCATCTATACCTCTCACTTAAGAGTACAATAAAATGTAGAATATACTAACAGTGGAAACATAGTAATATGGTAATTATGGTGATAAGTGAGACATAGCAATATAGTGAAAGCGAGGGCACAGTGAAACAGGCAACAGGCTGATGGTGGTGAAAAAGGGATTTTGAGGAGCAAACTCATAAGGTCAATTTGATTTTGTATTCTCCCTTCTTCTTTATGTTATATATGGTTTGAAACTTTGTCAGTATTTGCCTGTAGATTATCTACTTTAGCATTCACAGACCTCTTTCTGCCTAGTGAATTTAATTCACCAATAATGTTGCCAAACTTGCTAAAACTTTGGTCACTTTCTTCCTGCAAATACTCATTTACAATACATCTAATTGTTACTCATTTTATATTTTCTAGGAAACCCACAATTCCTGTCAAGCAGCATACAATTCGGAAACTTCTGGACAGATATGACGTCTTATAGAATATTTAAAATTATTAAACCATTGTGTACTGTCTTAATAAATCTATTATATATTCTTGCTATTAAAAAAATCTAAAAATTAAACTGAGATCCCTCAACAGTCATCCAATGAGCACCATTTGTATTGTATAATAGCTGGGCAGTCAATATATATCAATTTGAAATTACCAGCTCACCACTTAAAGCCCTCACTCTCTTGTGCAGGTGGACTTATAGGAACACAATCTTATTACACAGTGCTGCTGTCAGCACATACTGTATAAGAGATAAACAGACTACAAGAAGTAAGCCAAAGAAGCTCCCTCTACCTCACCTTCATCTTATAATCACATTTTACCAAAAGGTACATTTGTTATACTATATACAGCATATCTAAAACTGGCTTTTTACTTTTCCTCCTTTAAAAGTCTCTGATACCCCCTCCTAAATCTCTCTCAACAATACCACAATCTCCTTGTTCCTCATGTCCACTTCCTAGGTGTCATCTTTCACTCCACTTTTTCCTTAAGTACTGTCACACACCGCTCTCCGGATATCTCCACTCGAGGATCGGCACACCTGCCCTCATCTTAATACTCCCCATTGTGCATGCTGTCAGCAGCAGTCTGGACCTGTGCTATGCTTCACCTGTGTTACTTGGCCTATCTAGCCATTGGTCAGGACTCCTTTATAAGGCTCCTCCCCTCACCTTTCAGTGCTGATTCTTCGAGTCTTCACCTGGCGTGAAGCAGCTCCCTTCTCTCCGTTGTGATGTACCCCTGCTACCTATCTTGCACGCACCGCTGACCTCCGCTGATCCGTTCCACATCCAAGTGGTAATAGCTGTGGTTCACCGTCTGCTGCAAATCCTGAATACTGCTGATCTCTGCTCACCTGTTCCAGTCGTTAGTGGTAATCCCTGTCATCAACATCTGCTACTTATCCCGCATGCACCGCTGACCTCCGCTGATCCGTTCCACCTCCAAGTGGTAATAGCCGTGGTTCCCCATTTGCTGCATATCCTGTATACCGCTGATCTCTGCTCACCTGTTTCAGTCGTTAGTGGCAATCGCAGTGATCAACGCCCGCTATCTATTCCGCATGCAGCGCTGACCTCCACTGATCCGTTCTACCTCCAAGTGGTTATAGCTGTGGTTCATGGTCTGCTGCATATTCTGTGTACCGCTGATCTCTGCTGACCTGTTCCACTCGTTTGTGGTAATCGCTGTAATCAATGCCCGCTACCTTCCCTCCATGCACCGCTACCCTCCGCTGATCCATTCCACTCCCATGTGGCAATAGCTGTGGTTCATCGTCCGCTGCATATTCTGTATACTGCTGACCTCTGCCTAGCTACCTCACAGTGGATTGCCCTGGTCGGGGTCATCATCTCCTCTCCGGTGTTCTACTAAAGACTCATGTACCTGCCCTTCATTGGGTCTTATTTCTCTGTGTCAAGTTGCCTCTCAAAGTCACCTCTCTATCCTGTCTCACTGGGAACTTCCCTAGGGGGCTGCGACCTGCAGGGTGGAAGCAACTAAGCCCAAATCTCCTTGCGGGGATCCCTGGTGAATACCTTCCGGTCTGTTAGACTCCGCGCCTCTGGATGAGTGTAGCAAATAACAGCTGAGACAGCAGGATCTCACTCATCCTTCGTGTACAACCCTGACAAGTACCCATATTCAGTCTCCCTCCCAAACTTGTCAGTTCCAGTTTTCAAACATCTGAAGCATAGGACCATTTCTCACCCTTTGCGCAACCAAACTTCTCATCCACTCTCTCATTGTCTCCTGCTTTCACTGCTGTAACCTCCTCCATTTCTTGCCTCCCTCTCATACATTTCTCTCCACTACAATTGATCCTCAATCACATGGTGAGACTGATTTTCCTCTCTCACTGAACCACCCCTGCAATCCCTACAGTGACTCCCCGTTCCCTAAGGAATACAATTTAAGCTCCTTACCCTCAGCTACAAAGTTTTCAGCCACTTCCCAAACCACAAATTTCTGACTTCATCTCACTTCATACTATCACCCCATCTCTCTATTCCTGCCTGTGAGCAGCAACCTGACTTCCCAGTGATAAGCATATCCTACTCCCATCTCCAAGACTTCTCCTGTAGCTATGGAATATTATTCCATGCTAAATCAGACTCTCTACCAGACTTCTAAGTCCTAAACATAAACCCAACTGCTCAACAAAGCTGACCAGTCAAATATCTAATACAACCTCTCTGGCTCAGCCTGTCTCTGCCTACATTCTCACTCTATATCACCACCCCCTCTCTCAGCCTTCCCTTATGCAGGGCCCTCTCTACTCCTGTCTTCCTTCCACGCAGCTTTCAGGTTGGGATCAAGAGAGACAGTGAAATTTGTAGATATGAATGGAAACATTGTGGCAGAAGCTACTGCCCCCAAGGAGGCCATAGAGACCAGCAAAGGAGGTGCTTGAGTAACCATAGGTGATCCATCATCAAAACACAAGAGAAAGGGGTTAAATTGTTAGTCCTGCATGCAATAGAACTCTGCTGATTCAACTTTGGGTTTGGGAAAACCATAAGTAGAGATATTCATTGGTGTTCTGGTTTTGGTTTTGGATCTGGATTAACTTCGTGTTTTGGTTTTGGTTTTGGCAAAACCACCCTTGAGTGTTTTGGTTTTGGCTTTGGATCACGATTTTATTTTTTAAATCGCAATTTTTTTTTGCTAAAATCACATATTTTTGCTCCCCCCCACACACATTATTATTAACCTCTATAACACTAATTTCAAGTAATTTGCAATCAATTTTGATCACCTCACAGGTCACAATATTATTTTCGTACACTTTCAAACAGAGACTTCAGCGAAATGGCTGGATGCTATGTGACAGAGCAATGACACAAACCCATGGCAGTTCATAGCACATCTAGGAAGCATTGCCACACAGCAGTGGCAGAAAAGAAAAGTGGTGCAAGATGGAATTCTCTTTGGATCATGAAATCAGTTATGGTTCATTTGATCGCTCCATCCATTCCTTGGATAACTGTAGTAATTCTACAGCTAATACATGGCAATGAGCGCTGACTCCCCCCCCCCCAACGGGATGCCTGCTTTTATCAGACTCAGACCAATTCAGGGGGCCAGATAATGCACTAAAAGAGCCATTGCAATTCACAGCAAAAAGCAAGTTCATCACAGAGCTTCGAATCAGCCGGAATTCCCCAAAAATGATTCTATAGCTAGGTACCTTTGACGTAAAGTGCAGATTACAAACACTTTTTGCAATACTGATGAAAGCAAAGTGGAAGGTAATACATATACATGTCTATTTAGACATTCATGCTTACATTACTGTGGCTTTACAAACACCACAAATGGCTAGACAACTGTTGTCAGGATTTGGGTAAAAATAATTCCACACATAAGAGGTGGATTTTTTGGTCTTATGCCCAGGCATGACAATGGCCTTCTTGTTATCACGTGCAAGAACTGCTTCCACTGGGGCAGGATTTAAACAAGCAACATCATCCTCATCAACATCCTCTTTAGCGCCCTCGTCAGCTACACAAATATCCCCCTCATCCTGTTGCAATTATAGTGGCATCCTCAATTTGTGTATCATCGGCTACACTTGGGCTATTCATGCACACATCTGCAGAAATGCTGAAAGGGGCCTTCTTTATGGGTACAATATCAGACAGGTCAGGATTACACACAGCACTCATGGATAGACTCTCCTCTCCTCAGGGATTTGTGTCATTTCTGAATCTGAACATACATTTTCCTCTAATGCCTTACTGTTTTCTTCCATCTCGGCTTTTACAAAGTATTTGGACACCACTTTTGGAGTCCGAATGACAAGGTCTTGCTTTGTCATGACTGACCTTACAAGAAGATGCCTCAGTGACAGTTGCAGAACTAGCACTCATAGAGAAAGACGAAGGCCTCATTCTTTCCTTGCTACTGCGTGTGTAGAATGGCATGTTGGCATTTTTATTTTTTTCTACAGATAACTTTGCCTGGATTACAGGTTTTTTTTTTGACCAAGGTAATAGGTGTTTTTTACATTTTTGTTTCCCTGACTTAAAAACACTGTGCACTTTAACATAGGCTTTAGCAGATGATGCAGAGAGATTACTATTATCATGACTGGTGCCAGCAGTTGCTTGGTGATCCTAGTCTTCTGTGTACTGCTGTGAATTCATTTTGATAACACAGTACAATGTGACTGCAGATTAAGAACAACACTGCCAGACCTATTATTTGTATTTCAGCAATGACAATTACATATGGAGCTCTCCTCTTTGTATATTACCTATATAACACAGTACAATGTGACTGCAGATTTAGAAGACCAAGCCTGTGAGACCTATTATTTCTATTTCAGCAATGACAATTAGCAGTGGAGCTCTCCTGAATGTTACTGGAGACTTTGAAGAACACTGCTACCCCTCCTCTTTCTTTTCTACCTATGACGCTGCCCAACTGCACTAGAGACTGCCAAGAACTGTGCTACCCCTTCTGTGTCCCTCTGTGAAATGGCGCTGGATCACCGTGGAGGGCGGTACTTATAGAATCCAAAACTTGCGAGATCCGAGATCAGACAACGTAGCAATGACGTTTTGCCTCATTTTCAATTCCGAGGGCGCGTGAAAGCCGGCTTGGTACTCAGATCTGCTAAGTTTGGGTGTGTTTGGTTCTCGGGGAAACGAGCCTGAGCATCTCTAACCATAAGGGAGCAGAATAGCATTCACCTACTATCCATTGATGTAATCTGAAACCACGTGGTATGCTAGATGATGGGTTGCTCATATTTATGGAGCCACACTTTGCCCAACTATGATCACTCATAAATAAATGTTGAATGTTCCATCAAATATGTATCCACATCTGATACTTTCTAGGTGACAGCAGGTGTGTAAATGTCCCTAATATATTAATGGTGTATACTGAGATTTATATAATTGGTTAGTAAGGATTGACTATCAACATATACTCATTGGGTGAGGCAGCTAAACAGAGAAGACAACAGCAATGACAGTGTACTCAACAGTGCAACAGTTACACAGAGATACACAGAAATAGTTGTCCAGTAGATCCTTGAAACATACTGTCTTCTGTGTGATGACACCCCTCGTATTAGTCTGTAATTTCACACTGTTTCACAATATTTTAAATTTCACAATAAATTTCACAATATTTTAAATTTATAATTTATATTTCTGGAAATATGATTATGTAGAAGGTAAGATACAGAGATGATCTAGAAGGCAATTATCCCTAATTGCCACCTAAATGCTCAAGAACACTTATAGGCGTAATATAAGTATTGACAGCACGGTGGCTTAGTAGTTAGCACTTTTGCTTCCCACCACTGGGGTCATGAGTTCAATTCCTTATCTGTGTGGAGTTTGCATTTTCTCCTCATGTTTGTGTGGGTTTCCTCTGGGTGCTCCAGTTTCCTCCCACACTGCAAAAACAAACTAGTCATACACAAATTGACCCTAGTCTATGTGTGGTATCGAATTTAGACTGTAAGCTCCATTGAGGGCGGGGACTGATGTGATTGACAATTATGCTCTGCACAGCACTGCGAAATTGGTGGCGCTATATAAATAAATGATGACATACTGTATGGAGCATGAGTACATTCAAAGCCCTTAAGATGCAATCCCTTATTTTATTTAGTTTAATATATTAATAGCTATTCATTACAGCCTCACAATGCTGGGGCAATGTATTCTATGACAACCAGGCTACTATTTGTGTGGAGTATGTTTTTCTCATGTTTTATGTTGTCTTCCATGGGTATATTTACTAAACTGCGGGCTTAAAAAAGTGGAGATAGCAACCAATCAGATTCTAGCATTCTTGTAGAATGTACTAAAAAAAATAACTAGAATCTGATTGGTTGTTATAGGCAACATCTCCACTTTTTCAAACCCACAGCTCTCACCTCTCATCTAGCTGTACATTGAGCTTCCGATATACTGTGCTTTTTGTTAACTGTACTGTCTCACCCTGTATCGTGTTTCTGTCTGTCCCTGTACGGCACTACGGATACCTAGTGGCGCCCTATAAATAAAAAAATAAATAAATAATAATAATAATAATAATAGATAGATAGATAGATAGATAGAGGGAGATAGATACACTCTCTCTCTGGATGAAGTGGAAAGTGTATGCCATACTGCCACTTCTCCTACTGCCTTCATTGTAAAACTATTGAATTCCACTTATATTCCCATTACAGGGGTAAATTTATCACGCTGCGGGTTTGAAAAAGTGAAGATGTTGCCTATAGCAACAAATCAGATTCTAGTCATTTTGTAGAATGTACTAAATAAATGATAACTAGAATCTGGTTGGTTGCTATAGGCGACATCTCCACTTTTTCAAACCCGCAGCTTGATAAATTGACCCCACAATGTTCATACCGCCAATTATAAATTTCCACTTTGACCACTATAATAATATATATATATATATGTACTTATGTTAAATCTTTCTCTGAATTCATCTGGGGGACACAATGGGGTTGTATGAGTGCACAGAGCAGTTGGTACTTAAATAGTTAAACTAAACTTGCTGCTGACTCCTCCCCTCTACAACACTTACTAGCCTCAGTGCAATAGAAAAGCCCCAAGGAAGAGAGCAACCAATCAAGACCACACGGCAGAAGAGCAAAAGGGAGGGAACACAGTGTCCCCCAGATGGATTCAGAGAAAGAGATTTAACGTAAGTACATAAATCCTCTTTTCTCATTCATCCACTCTGAGGGACACTGCTACAATGGGGACATATCAAGGCAGCCCCTT
Source organism: Mixophyes fleayi (assembly GCF_038048845.1). Classification (NCBI taxonomy): domain Eukaryota; kingdom Metazoa; phylum Chordata; class Amphibia; order Anura; family Limnodynastidae; genus Mixophyes; species Mixophyes fleayi. The sequence goes on along the minus strand of NC_134406.1, from coordinate 114,149,367 downwards.
AAGGGAGGGAACGCTCTGATAGCCTGGTCCGCAAAACATTGAGGCCAAATCCTGCATCAGTAGACGCAAACACATTAAACTGATAGAACTTCGTGAAGGTATGCACAGAGGACCAGGTGGCCGTCAGACAGTTGATCCGTAGAAGCCCCATGGAGCGCGGCCCAAGACACACCCACAGAACGAGTGGAGCGAGTAATAATCCTCGCCGGCACAGGTCTGAGTGAGCTCACATAAGCATGCCTGATCATGGACTTGATCCAATGCGCAATGGTCTGCTTGGAGGCTGGCTAACCCCTCTTTTGGGAACCATATAGAACAAAGAGGGAATCCATCTTTCTAGAAGACGATGTTCCATTCACATAAACTTGCAATGCCCTAACGACATCTAAGGATGCAGGAAAAGATCACTCCGAGGAAGATGAACCACCCTTAAAAGCCGGAACCACTTTATCTTGATTAATGTGGAATCTTGACACAACCTTTGGCAAGAATGAAGGAACCATCCTTAGGACTGCCCTGTCTTCATGAAAAACTAGATATGGGGCCCTGTATGACAAGGCACCCAGCTCTGACACCCTGCGCGCAGAAGATATGGCCAGCAAAAAAACAAGTTTCCATGTTAAAAGTCTCAATTCAATCAAACTTAGAGGTTCAAAAGGAGCCCTCTAAAGAACCTCTAAAGCCAAATTTAAATCCCAGGGATCCAGGGGCGGAACATAAGGTGGCTGAACCTGTAAAACTCCCTGGGAAAAAGTATGAACATCCAGCAGAACTGCCAGTCTACGTTGGAGGAATACAGAGAGAACAGATACTTGGACTTTCAGTGAAGCCATTCAAAGCCCTTGCTCCAAACCTGTCTGCAGGAAAGCCAACAGACAGGGTAACTTGAAAAGGTCAGCTCGCCACACCCTGTGGTATATACGTGCCGAAGAAGGCATGCACGCTCTCATTATTATTATTATTATTATCCTTTATTTATTAGGCGCCACAAGAGTTCCACAGCGCCATACACAGCACAAACAGTAGACTAAACAAGGTGACACATTACAAACGGTTAACAAAAAATACCAACTTCAGAGACTCCAGGCAGGCTAATGCAGTAAAGACGGAGCAGAAGAGCAGGTATGGAGAACAAAGGGAAGAGGGCCCTGCTCAAATGAGCTTACATTCTAAGGGAGGGTAGACAGAACTCAGGCACACAGGGAGCAAGTTGAAGTAAGTGGGGAGAGAGCAGGGGGGCTGGGAGGAGAGAGGGGAAGAACAGGTGTAGGAGAAGTTAGGTGGAAGGTTGGTAAGCCTTTAGGAACTGGTAAGTTTTGAGTGCCCTCTTGAAGGAGGACAGATTGGGAGAGAGACGGATGGAGCGAGGGAGGTCGTTCCAGTGAAGGGGGGCAGCACGGGAGAAGTCTTGGATTCTGGAGTGGGAAGAGGTGGTCAGAGTGGAGGACAGGTGACGGTCATTGGCCGAGCGCAGGGAGTGGGCAGGGGTGTGAATGGAGAGGAGGTTAGAGATATAGGGAGCAGTAGACTGGGAGAGAGCCTTGTAAGTGATGGTCAGGAGTTTGAAAAGGATTCTGTAAAGAATGGGGAGCCAGTGTAGGGCAAGGGAGAGAGGGGAGGCAGACGAGGAGCGGCGAGAAAGGAAGATGAGTCTTGCACCCGCATTGAGCATAGAGCGGAGGGGGGCGAGATGGGAATGGGGGAGGCCGGTAAGAAGGAGGTTGCAATAATCAAGGCGGGAGATGATGAGTGCGTGGATGATAGTTTTGGTGGCATCCTGGGAGAGGAAGGGCCGGATGCGGGCAATGGTGCGTAGCTGGTAACGACAGCCTTGGGCGAGGGATTGGATGTGGGGGGCTAAGGAAAGAGAGGAGTCGAGGGTAACGCCCAGGCAGCGGAGTTGGGTGACAGAGGAGATGGTGGTATTGTTAACAGTGATAGAGAGGATGTGGTGGGCGGGGAGTCTAGGGGGAGGAAAGACAATCAGTTCAGTTTTGGAGATGTAAATTTTGAGAAAGCGCCATGACATCCAGGAGGAAATGGCAGAGAGGCAGTCAGATACACGAGAGAGGAGGGTGGAGGAGAGATCAGGCGAGGAGATGTAGAGTTGGATGTCGTCAGCGTAAAGGTGATACTGAAGACCGAATGAGGAGATGAGAGCCCCCAGGGAGGAGGTGTAGAGCGAAAAGAGTAGAGGGTCAAGAACAGAGCCCTGAGGGACACCAACAGTGAGAGGGAAGGGGGTGGAGGAGGAGCCAGACGTGGATACTGAGAAGGAGCGGTTAGCGAGGTATGAGGTGAACCAGGCAAGGACAGATCCAGAGAGGCCAAGAGAGAGAAGTGTTTGTAGCAGGAGGGGGTGGTCCACGGTGTTGAAGGCCACAGAGAGGTCAAGGAGGATGAGCAAGGAGAAGTGACCCTTAGATTTGGCTAAAAATAGATCATTAGTAACTTTGGCCAGGGCAGTTTCGGTGGAGTGGAGGGGGCGGTAACCGGATTGGAGAGGGTCGAGGAGGGAATTGTCCGAGAGGTGTCTAGTGAGGCGGCAACAGACAATCCTCTCAAGTAGTTTGGAGGCAAAGGGGAGAAGTGAGATAGGGCGATAGTTTGCAAGAGAGGTGGGGTCAAGATTAGGTTTTTTGAGGATGGGAGAGATAAGAGCGTGATTAAATGAAGAGGGGACTACACCAGAGGAGAGTGATAGGTTGAAAAGATGAGCAAGGTAAGAGCAGGCAGTGGGAGAGAGAGAGCGAAGGAGGTTAGAGGGGATAGGGTCGAGAGGACAGGTGGAGGGTGGAGAGGAAAGAATGAGGGAGCGAACTTCATCACCCGAAGTGGGGCAGAAGGAGCACCAGAGTAGGTTGCTGGAGAGAGAAGGGATGAGGGGGGCGGGAGAGGGATGGGATGAGGAAATGTTCAGACGGATGGTCTCAATTTTAGAAGAGAAAAAAGTGGCGAAGTCAGAAGCAGAGAGGGAAGGCGGGAGGGGGAGAGAGGAGGGAGTTGAAGGTGGCAAAGATGCGGCGGGGATTGGAGGACTGAGAGGAAATCAGGGACTTGAAGAAGGATTGTTTAGCCAGGGAGAGAGCAGAGCAGAATGAGGTGAGTATAAATTTGAAGTGAAGGAAGTCGGCCAGGGAGTAAGATTTCCTCCAGAGGCGTTCAGCTGTGCGAGGGAGAGGTTGTAGTGAGGGAGAGGTTGTAGAGAGAGGATGCCTGGTCAGGGCAAACCAGGAAGGGAAGCGGTGATAGGAGAGTATCAAGAGAGGAGGAGAAGGAGATGGGGTCGATAGCCTCAAGGTTGCGCCTAGTGAAGGTAGCTTTAGGCGAGGTGGGAGCAGGGGAGGAAGACAGAGTGAAGGAGAGGAGATGGTGGTCAGAGAGTGGGAAGGGAGAGTTGGAGAATTCAGTGAGATCACAGAGATGAGAAAAGACAAGGTCCAGGGAGTGACCAAGATAGTGGGTGGGGGAGGAGGTCCACTGAGTGAGGCCTAGGGAGCTGGAAATGGCGAGAAGTTTGATGGTGGCAGGGTCAGAGGAGTTATCAATGGGGATGTTAAAGTCACCAAGTATGATGGAGGGGAGGTCGGAGGAAAGGTAGTGTGGGAGCCAGGCAGAGAAGTTGTCCAGGAAAAGGGAGGTGGGGCTGGGGGGACAGTAGATGACAGAGATGCGGAGGTGGATGGGGGAAAAAAGACGGATGGAGTGTACTTCAAAGGAGAAGAAAGAGAGGGAAGTTTCAGTGGGGATGACCTTGAAAGTGCAGTTAGGGGATAGGAGGAGGCCCACTTCGCCACCCCATAGGAGAGAGCTGCAGGTGAGACGGTGTCAGAAGAGGTGAGCCAGGTTTCAGTGATAGCGAGAAGGTTAAGAGACTTGGAGAGAAAGAGGTCATGGATGGAGGAGAGTTTGTTGCAGACGGACCTGGAGTTCCAGAGGGCACACGAGAAGGGGAGGGAGGAAAGTGGGGAGATGTGGATGAGGTTGTCAGGGTTGATGGAGCGAGGGGGATGGTAAGAGATGGGACAGTGAGAGGCAGGGCGGTGGGAGGCGGGCTCATGAAGGTGGTGAGGGGAGAGGATGGGTATGGGAAATGAGCAGGGCGGCATGGTAAATATGTAAAACAGTAAATCAGTGTAAAACAGTCAATATGTAAATAGTAAATCTGAAATATGTAACAGAAATATGAAAACCAGTATATAAGTAATCAGTCAAAAGTAAAACAGTAAATATGTAACGAATTGCATAAGGAAAAACAGTAAGTGGTGAGGTGGTAGATAAGTAGTAGGTAGAAGGTAAGTGAAAACAGAGAGGTAGATAAGAACAGCATAGTAGAACAATGGAATAAAACACAGAGTGGAACAGAGAGACAGTGACAAAAATAGTATACAGTTAGGTAAAAATACGATAAAGGTTAAGAGACACTGCGGTAGATTGAAATGGAACAGGGTTAAGAGTAGCAGTGGAGGGCTACAGAGAGCCGGTACCAGCAGGGGTGGTCAGTGGGTCCAGAGTTCAGTAGCAGGAGCAGGGGTAGTTCATGGATCCAGAGATCAGTAGCATGAACAGGGGTGGCCCATGGGTCCAGAGATCAGTAGCATGAGCAGGGGTGGCCCATGGGTCCAGAGATCAGTAACATGAGTAGGGGTGGCCGATGGGTCCAGAGTTCAGGTGGGCCAGACATGTGGTTCAGATCAAAGGGTCCGAGGATGAGGTAGATCCAGGGAGCTGGAGGGCTCCAGGTGAGGCAGAAGTTCAGGTGAGGGGGAGGATTAGACGGTAGGCCAGGTCATCGGAGGAGGCACAATAGCCGAAAAGTCAGGCTCATCGGAAGACAGGAGAGGTGATGAGGACAGCTGAGTCCTTTGTGTGAGAAGCAGAGTGCAGCGAGTCCTCCCGACCGGAAGTGGGCCCCAGTGTGGATGCAGTCGTCACTTGAGACCAGGGATGAGGCCGGAAGTAGGCCGAAGTTGCGGGCAGACCTGAGGAGAGAAGAGGTCATGTGCCGATGTAGAGGAGTGGTGTTGCAGGGCCCGGGGACGTTGGAGGAGGAAGCAGGATCACCGGAGCCAGGCAGGAGATGATCGCGTCGCTTGGTAGCAGCCGGAGACCCGAGTGAATGTCTGGCCGGATGTATAAATGGGGGCAGAGTCATTGGCACAGCACAGCAGGATCACCGACACAGGACCGCTGTAGGTGGACACAGGAACCGCTGGAGATGGACACAGGAACCGCTGGAGATGGACACAGGGACCGCTGGAGATGGATACAGGGACTGCTGGAGCCAGGCAGGTGATGACACGCTACTAGGCCGGAGCCAGGGACTCGAGTTGCCGTATGGCTGGAGTCGGAATCACCGGCGGATCAGATGGATGGAAGGTGAGTGGAGGCATCAGGGCAGCGGGTGAGGACCGGGGGCAATCCCAGAAGAATTAGGGCCCAGGGTTAGGCCCCAGAGGAGAGCACACCCGGCACGTCCGTGCAGCTGGATTACCGGAAGCTAAGATAGGTTTGTACTACCTCGTGCGAGTAGCCCTTAGACCTCCAGAGACCGGCCTCAACAGCCACGCCATTAAATCCAGTCGATGAGAATCCTGATGATAAAACAGGCCCTGTATTAGCAGGTTGGGACGACGAGGAAGGGCCCAACTCGTTCCATCTGCAATCTGCATACCAAACCCGTCTGGGCCAATTTGGAGCCACCAGGATTACCGGAAGGCCTCCCAGACGAACCTGCCTGAGAACCCACTGAATCATAGGAATTGGCGGAAAAAGATATCCCAGATGAAATTCCCATTCCATTGTCAAGACATCTACTGCTACCACCTAGGGATCCCTGGTTCTGGAGCAAAATCTGGGAACCTGACAATTGTGCCTGGATGCCATTAAATCCAAATCTGGCAGATGCCATCTCTGAACGAGCATCTGAAACACCTGAGGATGGAGTAGCCACTCCCCTGGAAGGAATGAATGTCTGCTTAGGAAATCTGCTCCCCAATTTGCGACCCCAGGAATGAACACCGCTGAGATGGCTGGAACAAAGGCTTCGGCCCGGTGAAGATCTGGTTTGTCACCTTCATGGCCCCTGCACTCTTTGTTCCTCCCTGTTGGTTTATGTACACTACCGCAGTCGCGTTGTCTGATTGCAGACATACCGGCCTGCCCTGTAACAGAGACTGCACTCCCAGAAGGGCCAGAAGCATCAGGTCAAGCCAAATAGTCAAACCAGCCAGGCAGCGAAGTACCAAAATGAAACACTGGAGAATAGTAACAAGAAGCCGAGTCAGAACCGAAGAACAGTGGATCAGAAGTTCAGGAAGCGCTGGGGCAGGAGTGAACCAATACTCTGGCACCCAACATGTGTCAGAGGGTGCTCTATAAACCATAAGGTGCATCCTGATTGGGTGATGGAGATTTGGTGGCCAGACACGCTGACCGCTGACAGGTGAGCGGAGATAGACTGAACAGAGCATGCGTACACATTGCGTGCAAGGAACAAGGAGTGTCCCGCTGCTAGGCAACAGGACGCGGCTCTCGATAAGGTACAGGCGTCCTGCACCAAGTGTCAGTGCAGAGACGACACCTGACACTCGTTGATCAGCCCAAGATTCCATAGCCCTAGCAAACCATGCTGAAGAAAACATGGGTCTGAAGGATAAACCCGCAGCAGAAAAGATAGACTTGAGACAACTCTCTATCTTTCTGTCCATGGGGTCCTGATGAACAGCCAAACTTGGTAGTATGATGAGCCAACTGAGATACAGGCACGTCTACTCTGGGAACTTGTTCCCAGCGCGCCACCTCTTGTTCCTGTAAGGGATATAGATTAGAAAACCTACGAGGAACCGAAAACTTCTTATCTGGCTGTTTCTAAGCTGCCTCTGCTATCTCTGTGAGCTCCAACGAGGGAGGGAAACAAACCGTCTTATGTCTCTTGCGAGTAAACAGACCCTGGTTCGAGGGACCTGGCTCCTCTGAATCTACCAGATACAGGTTCTGATGGATCACCATAACCAGATCCTGAATACCCTGTTTCTTTACTGACTCATCCCAATCATGTAACTGGGTAGAATCTGAATCCTCAATCACTTCCCCTTCTTCTGAAGACCCCTCTGAATCTGACAGAGAAAAAAAATGTATGAGTGGATCTTTGTCACTTGGTTCTAGGTGAAACCATACATGGAGATTCTAACAAACTAATTAAACGGTCCGATCTCTTTCCTAGGGAGGATGACAAGACTGGCTCAGATTGGGCAGACCAATGGGGAATGGGAGCAGTCTTAGAGTTGTCCCCCTCGGCTATCTGTGAAACATCCGTCACATTGTCTGGCGAAGTAGTTGGGGCAGACCCTGTAGGGACACCTACCTCCATGACTGCAGTCTCTGCTTGTCTGTTAATAAGCTGAGATAACATAGACACAGTGCCAGCGAGGAAACCCATGCTCCACCACCGACACTGCGACGACCCCCTGTGCCGCTCCACCAGACACAGCACTGCTGACCCACAGGAAGTTTGCCAGCACATTTTGAGCAAGTATAAAACTTCACTTTAGTGCTTTTACCCTTGTCAGACATAATGACAATATTTCTCTTCTTTTTTTTTTTTTTTGAAGAACACACAGTCACACAACAGAGTGAAAAGAAATACAATTACTTCTCTTGTCCCTGGCTAATGCCCGCAAGCAGTAAAAGAATTATTTGCCACTATATGAAATATGTCTGACTATTTGCTTAGAGATTTCTATGATAAACCTCTAAGTGTCCAAACAGAAAATAACAATTTCCTATATGAAGCATTTGAGGTAAGTTATACAATCAAAACCCCCCTCAGGGGACTTAGCTGAAGGATGGTCTATTGCAGAGGGAGGGAGCCACAGCCGAAATGTTTGCCAACGGAGTGTCTACAGTCTTTGTCAGGACTTCACTGTGCACTGCAGAGTACTGGAGCAAAAAAAAAAAACGGATCGCTATAGCGTTCCCACTACAGATGTAAGCGCTACAGGCAGCACTTACATCTCCTCACTGAAATAAATAAAATAGGAAAAATAAGAATAAAACTAACCTAACCTAACCGAACCTAACAGCAAGTACTGAAACAGTACTCAGACAGCCCAACTCCTTGGGCATGTAAACTACACTGAGACTAGTAGGGGCTGCAGAGTGGAGTAGTCAGCAGCAAGTTTAGTTCAACTATTTAAGTTCCAACTCCTCTGCGCCTTCATACAACCCCATTGTAGCAGTGTCCCCTAGAGTGGACGAATGCAAAATGTATTATATTTATATATATATATATATATATATATTTATATATTGTGGCAAGAGCCCGCTACTGCTGAAGCACACGCGACCAACTTCTTCCTTTTTATGTAGCTTTATTGTCAGGATGGTAAATGTTTTGACACCGTACAGATTTCACAGCAATACTTGGAGACCCTAAACGCTAGCTAGACATAGCTCAGCTCTCTCAAGACCAGCCAGCTTCCCCAGCGTTGATCTCAGTGCACAAATGATACAAACAAGCTTGATGGACAGGTGACACATCCACCTTCTCTTTAAAAGGAAACGCCCCATCACTGGCTCTGTTTTGCACTAAAGAGACAAACCCTGTCTGTTTGCTGAGAGGAAGGATTTCTCTGCATGTAAGTTAACCAAACTTAAACTATTGTTTGTTACACATAGGTCTTTACATTCAATCTAGGTGCATTGCTGCACAAATGTTTTACTTTACTTTCCTGCTTTCTCTGCATATTGCCATCTAAATGCCTCCTTTTGTTACATATCACTCCCCCTAGCGTCTTCAAGTAGGGGGACGCGGACTTTGCGAGGAGCGCATATTTTCGTGACAACGCATCTGCATTTTTGTGTAGAATTCCAGGTCTATGTTCTACTGAGAACTTGAAAGCTTGCAGTGCCAAGAACCAGCGGGTTACCTTGGCATTTACCTCCCGGTTGTTCTGCATCCATCTCAATGGTGCATGGTCTGTTATTAAGGTGAACTCTCTGCCTAGGAGATAATAGCGCAGAGCTTCTGTAGCCCATTTTATGGCGAGACATTCTTTCTCCACAGTGGCATATTTTTGTTTCCTTAGAAGCAACTTACGACTTAGGTAGAGGACAGGATTTCCTACTCCATTCTTCTCCTGTGACAAGAATGCACCTAAGCCAACACCAGAAGCATCAGTTTGGAGGAAGAACCTCCGGGTAAAATCCGGTGCTTGTAGCACTGGGGAGGAACAAAGAGCTAACCGAAGATCAGACCAGGCGGTTTCTGCAGAGTCAGACCAGGTTAATCTATCTGGACAACTTTTTTTTAACATGTCCGTTAGTGGAGCAGCTCTAGTGGCGAAGTGGCTTACAAACCGCCTGTAGTAACCGACTAAGCCTAAAAAGGTTCTTAACTGCGACTTTTTTTCTGGTCTTGCCCAATATTTGACTGCCTCCACTTTATCTAGCTGGGGTTTTACACGCCCTCGACCAACAACGTACCCCAAATATTTGGCTTTTCTCATGGCTATGGCACATTTCTCTGGGTTAGCTGTTAACCCTGCTGACCTTAATGAAGCTAAGACCACCTCAACTTTGGCTAAATGTGATCCCCAGTCTGGGGTATAAATCACTATATCGTCCAGGTAAGCGGCTGCATAAGCTGTGTGAGGTCGTAGCAATTTATTCATGGCCCTCTGGAAGGTGGCAGGTGCCCCATGCAACCCAAAGAGTAGGACTTTATATTGATAGAGACCATCAGGGGTGGAAAATGCAGTCTTTGGCTTGGCCGTGGAAGTCAGGGGAACTTGCCAATATCCCTTTGTTAGATCAAGGGTTGTCAAATAATTGCTACCAGCAAGATTTTCCACTAGATCATCCACACGTGGCATCGGATAGGCATTAAACTGCGACATACTGTTTAGGCGCCTAAAGTCATTGCAGAACCTAATTGTCCCATTGGGTTTCAGGACAAGCACAATGGGACTATTCCACTCACTAGTGGACTCTTCAATCACATCTAACTGGAGCATCTTCTCAACCTCCTTTCTCACGTCCACCCGTCTGGCTTCGGGAATACGATACGGCTTCTGCTTCACAATGACTCCTGGCGCAGTGACAATGTCGTGTTCGATTAAGGTAGTGCACCCAGGAATGGAAGAGAAGACATCCCTGTTCTGACGAACCATTTCTTCAGTCTGTTGTCTCTGCTGAATGGACAAAGCTGGCTCTATGGGCACTTCAGACTTTTCAATGGCAGTACTTACTACCTGAGGAGAGGTTTCCTCATCATGCCAAGGTTTAAGGAGGTTGACATGATATATTTGCTGCTCCCTTCTCCTACCTAATTGGCAGACTCTGTAATTGACAGGACCGACAGCCTCTAGAACTTCAAATGGACCCTGCCAATGGGCAAAAAGTTTGCTTTCCTGGGTGGGAACCAGCACTAGGACCTTGTCCCCAGGCTTGAAAAATTGAACAACAGCACTTTTATCATAACTTTTTCTCTGTCGTTCCTGAGCCTCTTTTACATGTTGCTGCACAATGGGCCCTATCTTTCCTAGCCTCTAATACATTTGTGACACAAATTGTACCAGATTTGGCTCCCTGGGACCTTGCTGCTCCCACCCTTCTTTTAACATATCCAAGATACCCCTGGGCTGTCTCCCAAACAATAACTCAAAGGGACTAAACCCTGTTGAAGCTTGAGGTACCTCACGAATGGCAAACATCAAATAGGGAATAAGAGTGTCCCAATATTTCTTCTCTTGAGCCACCGCTTTCCTGAGCATGTGCTTTAAAGTGCGGTTAAAGCGTTCCAACAAGCCATCTGTTTCTGGATGGTATACAGAGGTGTGAAGCGCCTTAACCCCTAGCAACTGGCACATGTCCTTCATCAGTTTAGACATGAATGGAGTACCCTGATCTGTGAGAATTTCTTTGGGTATTCCCAAGCGTGTAAACATCAATACAAGTTCTCTAGCTATGGTGCTGAACTTTATGTTTTGTAGGGGAATTGCCTCTGGATACCTGGTTGCATAGTTAAGCACCACTAGTATATATTGGTGCCCACGTGCAAATTTTTCCAGTGGCCCCACAAGGTCCATAGCTATCCGTTCAAATGGAACTTGAACTATTGGTATTGGAATGAGAGGTGCCCTGTATATGGGTTTGGGACAGGTTCTCTGACAAATGGGACAGGACCGGCAATACTTTTTCACTGCCATGTGTACCCCAGGCCAGTAAAACCTAAGCAGAACTCGTTCCCGTGTTTTATCCTCCCCTAGGTGTCCCCCACAGACATGTGTGTGTGCTGCTTTTAACACTAGGGTTACATGGACCTGAGGAACCATTAATTGTTCTACTTTTTCCCCCTGCACATTAGCAACTCTATACAGAAAATTATTTTTAACAATAAAATATGGTATACCTTCTGCAGGCTGGGCGGCTTTCGCTACCCCATTTACCTCAGTCACACTTTTAAAGGCATGTTCCAAAGTGGCATCATTAAGTTGCCTCGAGCAAAGTCCTGCAGAGGAAACAAAATTGGTATTGCGGACCAGTCCGTATCCTCCCTGACAGGCTGGGTGGGCTCATCTGCGACATCACCGACCAATGCTAGTTTGGACTGTCCATGTTTCCCCGCAGGTGGATGTTTTTGTGGAACTCCTGCTGTGACTCCCAGGATGGCATTCCGGTTTGGCGGTTTCCAAAGATCGATGTCCAGATGTTGTGGATCTTTAGGCGGTTCCTTTAAGACCGGGCTTCCGACCGTTGCATCAGTTGCCGGCATGTCCGGCCGGATCCGCCCACCGAGGACATCATTAAACAGTGGGAAGTCTCGCCCCAAAATAAGTGGATATGGGAATTTAGGTGCTATGGCAGCTACCACCATAACAGTTTTGTCTTTTAGTGTGACTGGTAGTATTGTTCTTTCATACTCCTCTGTCGTGCCATGTACGCAAAGAACCTTCACCTTGGGCAACCGAGAAGTTATGGTTTCGGGTAAGGCAGAGCTGGAAACCAATGAGAGTTCACTCCCATTGGTCAACCAAGGCCAGAACAAGGTTCTGGTTGATTAGCACAGTCACCCGGAACAAACAAGGACTTCCTGATGTGGGACTCATGGTAAAACAGCTTGGAAAAGCAGGCCCAATATGTGTCACGGAACAGTCCATTGGTTCCGGTAGTTTAGGACACTCTGCCTTAAAGTGGCCTTGCTCACCACATTCAAAACACTTCAGATTAGACGGCTTTGCACCTGGCCCTCTGTCCGTAGCAAGGATTGTCAAACCTGGCTTTTGGCGTGGCAGCGGCTTTGGCACAAATGCAGGTTCTTTAGTCATTTGCTGTAGCGCACAAAACCTTTCTACCACGGTGGCAAGCTCTTCATAAGTTTGTGGGTCTGATTGCAGAACCCACCTTTGCAAATCTCGGTTCAGCCCCCGGATGCAGTGATCTATCGCCAGAACTTCAATAATCCGAGAAGGCGAATTCTCCTCAGGCTGCAGCCATTTCTTTAAAAATTTAGAAAGCTCAGCCACTTGCGCTCTGACCGGTTTTTCTTTAACATAGCGCCATTGGTGATAGCGCTGGGCTCAGCCTGGCCCGGAAACTCTAATGCGAGCCAATATCTCAGACTTTAGGCACAGATAGTCAGAGGCCCGTTCCTCATCTAGATCCATATAAGCTCGCTGAGCTTCACCAGTCAGATATGGCGCCAGCTTCTCAGCCCAATTTTAGGAGGCCATTTTGCCCTTTTTGCAAGTCTCTCATAGGACACCAGATATGCTTCTATGTCATCACCTGACGACATTTTCTGGAGAACAGGACCAAGTGGTTCATTTCTGTTATGTCTCACCTGGCTTAACTCTTCTCTTAAGAGCCTTGTGTTTTCCACATGTGCCTCGGCAACTCGTAGCATCTGAGCTTGCTGCTGTTGCTGCGCAGCGGCCACATTCACGAGGGTTCTCAGTACTTCCTCCATGTTGACGTCTGCGCGGGTTGGGTATCGGAAACTTGCCACCCGGAGTATCCCTCTCCTGACACCACTTGTGGCAAGAGCCCGCTACTGCTGAAGCACACGCGAACAACTTCTTCCTTTTTATGTAGTTTTATTGTCAGGATGGTAAATGTTTTGACACCGTACAGATTTCACAGCAATACTTGGAGACCCTAAACGCTAGCTAGACATAGCTCAGCTCTCTCAAGACCAGCCAGCTTCCCCAGCGTTGATCTTAGTGCACAAATGATACAAACAAGCTTGATGGACAGGTGACACACCCACCTTCTCTTTAAAAGGAAACGCCCCATCACTGGCTCTGTTTTGCACTAAAGAGACACACCCTGTCTGTTTGCTGAGAGGAAGGATTTCTTTGCATGTAAGTCAACCAAACTTAAACTATTGTTTGTTACACATAGGTCTTTACATTCAATCTAGGTGCATTGCTGCACAAATGTTTTACTTTACTTCCCTGCTTTCTCTGCATTTTGCCATCTAAATGCCTCCGTTTGTTACAATATATATATATATATATATATATATATAAAAAGAGAGAGAGATACACACACACATATACATACACACACACACACACACAAGGATGCACTCAATTCACAATCAATAGATCAAAACTTGAAAAGCTGTGCATAGTGGAGGATTCAGTTGATGGAATATGCTGATTACAGGTAGCAGAATTAATATCAGACACCGCCCCCGCGCCTCCTCGCTTGCCAGGGACGGTCGTCTTCTTCTCGGAGCGCCCCGTTGCTAGGCAACGGGACGCTCCTTCTGGCAGGCCACAGCGCATGCACGCCCGTTGCCCTAGCAACAGGACGCCCTCCATGCTTCCTGTCGGTGGTCAGCGCAGAGACCATTCGACCCACTGCCCACCAATGAGGGCTGACCACCAGATATAAATATCCTGCTCTGACACCACTAGGGTGCCAGAGCAACTAGTTTCACTGCATCCTAGCCTCCAGCATTTATATATATATTATATTCATTCTGATTGATCCCAGTGTACCGACCCGGCTCTCCCTGACTCTGATTTGGATTCTCCTTTGGTTCTGCATTATACTCCCCGGATTGACCTTGGCTTGTTGACTACTCTCTTCTTCCTGATTTGGTACTTCATCTGTCTGCACGGTTCCTGACCTATGATAGTATGACCACAATCACCATCACCATCTCGCAGGTAGCTTCCTGGGAGAGCCGCGACCTGCACGTCGTTTGCTGCGAAATCCAAACTTCCTTGTGGGGGTCCCTGGTGAAGAACGGCGGCGTGTTAGACTCCGCCCCTCCTTGTGTAGCAGTGCCAATACCCGCAGGTGCCGCAATCTTATCTTGTGACAATTAACAGGTATACTCCAATACACAAGTATGAGCAGGTGTGATGAATGACAAGAGTAGTTCCCAGAAGTAACAGGTTCCAAGCAATATGTCAAAGGGCAAATACAGTTTGAAATGCAGGAACCAGTAGATTAGGTTACACAATTGCCAGGAGGCATGAGGTACCAGATTAGGGAGGCTGGGATCAGGATTCCAGTTATCCAGAGGCACGAGGCAGTCCAGGGAAGCAGGACTAGCTGAGTCCAGTGACCAGGCAGAGGTCAGGGTCACAAGCGAACAAGCTTAATCCAGTAGACAGGCAGAGGTCTGGGCAACAGGCAAATAGAGTCCAGTAATCAGGCAGATGGTCACAACAATGAAGCAAACTGGAACAGGTCATAAACAGGAGGCAAGCAGCAGCCAAGTATAAATAATGAACTGCCTAGAACACAGATTGAGGCAGGTATATGAAGCTGTGAAACAGGTGCTGGTACTTAATGAAGTGAGGAGATTAACTCCTACAGGAGAGGTGTAAAGTTCAGGGGCAAACAGCAGCACCTCTGGTGGAATTGAGGTACTGCAGCCACATACAAAATACAGGCATAACCCATAGCCCATCATTCAAAAAACAGGATCCATAGTTGTTCAACAAACGAACAGACCAGCAATAAGAAAAATACAAAATGTAATAGAAAGAAAATGAAAGATACATCACAATAGCATGCCATGCCCAAATATATATCTATAAATAGATATATAAACTCTTTGACTATTTTACAAACACTTACCTGGATTCTTCTACAGGATACTGTATCTTAAGCACGCTCTTGGCACTCTGCAATCTTCCATTGCCAGGTATCTCTTCCCTGCGCTAACTCTGCATTTTATATGTATTGACTTTCTATATTATAAAATGCTCTACCTGCATTTAAATCTATATTGTTTTATCTGCTCTGAAATATACTATAATCTGCCTGCATTTTAATATCTACCTCTAATCCATAATATGCCTGCATATACTCAGTCTGATTTTTATCTATATATTGCACTATATGATACAATGTACATATTCCTGAATTCTACTAACCCTCTAGCTGCTTAGTATCTATCTTACCATTATCTCTGCACTGCATTACAGTGTGAAACCCCTTTCTAGTTAATCTCTAATTCACCCTTTCACATACTTCCTCCTTCCTCCATGTTTTCCCACTCTTTCTTTGTGGAACTTTCCTGCTCTTTCTCTATACACACGTGCACACCTCTCTCTTAATGCATAAACAAACATACACAAAGAGCAAGGACTGATAATGCTCTATATTATCTCTCTCTGTCCCCATCTTTCCCCATACACACACACACACATATGTTTGTGTGTATATATATGTGTGTGTGTGTGTGTTTTTGTGTGTGTGTGTATATATATATATATATATATATATATATATCTATATATATCTGTATTTACAGTATATAAAGTATTACAAGCGTCAGCATGCACATGAGCACTTGTAGTGCAACGAACGAGTTTGTACTATTAATTGTGTTCCCATCAGGAAATTTTAAGTGTTGACATATTGTAAAAATATTCATATTGCCCCACTGCTGATGAAATAGGAAGCCATGTTATTTAACTTACATTTATTCTATAATTACATTTGGGCCAATAATTTATTATTAAAATAAATTCTCCCCTGTAAAAAAAATCATAATCATTTTTGCCCCTCTACAACAAAAAAAGATGGTTTATCTAAACTTCCATTAAGCCTCCTGTTATATTAGCATTGCCCTGCAGAGTAACAGTGATGTGTTTGCCAATTTCGCCTATAGAAAGCAGCGTGTTGTATCTTTCGATTTTGAATTCAAACTTGTGCGAGTTTGCAAAATCGCAGCTTCATACATTTGGCGATTTGTATAGCTAGAGTGGCAAAAAATCGGGGTAGCGATTTGTAGCGATTTTGAAAACAGCGTTTTTGAAAGAAACACATCTATTGCGATTTTACATCAAATTGTCTGTTAATAAATTGGCGATTTTGAACTTGCCAGAGAAGATTGGTGGAAATTCATAATTGCAGCTTTATACATCAGGAGTTACAGGTGATTGTTAAAAGTTGTCCTTATGTAGGTGTATTTCCTGGTAGAATGTTCCCTGCATGTTCACCTCTTCTCCAACTCTTAACATAGTATATAAATCTGTAACAAATCCACATTTAGAACAAATACAATTGGCTAACAGAGCCTACACTGATAATACAGTATGGTGAAGTTGATGATAGATTGGTGTTTATTTAGCGATTAACACATAATGGTTAGTTACTTGACATGAAGGTCAGTAGATGTGGGATAGAACCCGGTCAAACAAAGAAATCACGTGAGTTCCTCTTACGGATTCTTTGTTCAGAGGCGTTAGCGTCACAGTTGGGATACCCTGTTTACGATTGACATGGTACAAGGCGAATGTTTAAAAGGGTTGTATAAAATTATGCATTTTATTTGATGTGACTAAAATAGCTAAAAGGTCGCAAATTGAATCATAACCAAATAATTGAGATTAGTAATTAGGCATTTGTATCATTATTATTGTGAGCATTTCATGTACACTCTTCTCTGAGCATTGATTGGCTGGTGAGTTTGAATCAGTTCTGCTAATTGGTTGAAACTACTAGCCCTAAGACCTAAGGAAATAGTTGTAATCTGGTATTGTATCTGATTGAGTAACATCGTCCAGACCCAATGGAATGGAAAAATAGAAGAGAGAACTTGGTAGAAAGTCAGGCCTGTTATTGCCATATGTTCAGTAATTGTTTTTCTGTGGTCCCCAAAGCCATGGGGGACAAAATATGGTACATCTAGGACAATATTCAGAGACTAATGAATAGAGATGGGCGGGCTCGGTTCCCCGAGAACCGAACCCGCCCGAACTTCACCTATCCAAGTACTGAGCCGAGAAGTCTTGGTACTCTGGCGCCAATTCGGAATCGAAATCGAGGCAAAACGTCATTGTGACGTCGTCGGATCTCGGAGCTCGGTTCTCGTAATATTTGAAATCCATAAATACCTGCCTCCACAGCAATCCATCGCCATTTGACAGAGGGAGAGAGAAGGGTTAGGTCGCAGGCAGCATTAGAGCAGGGAGAGAGCAATTATTCTAAACATTATTCTTGCAATCATTTTTGAAATTCTTCTAGCAATTCTTCTAACAATTGTTATAGCAGGAAGAGAGGTGGATAGAGCAGGCATTTTTGCAAACATTACCAACTGTTTGGGGTGTCATATTCCCTCCTACACAAACTATATTCTGGCTGCAGAAAGTATTATCTAGCAGCACTATCTATTGAATATTTTGCACTACAAGTGCTTTGGGGTGTCCCATATTCTCCAGTGTGAAACAACAATTTTTCTGGTGCTGAAAGTATTATCTAGCAGCACTGTCTAGTTAATATTTTGTACTACAAGTGCTTTGGCCTCATTAAAATGGATTCAAAGCAGTCCACATATGAGCAGGATCAGCAAGCAGGTGCTGGCACCAGTCCTGATGGTAGTCTTCCCTGTATGTCATCTGTTAAAGCCTATGTAAAAGTACATAGTCTTTTTAAGTCAGGGAAAAAAACAAAAAAAGATAAAAAAATGTAACCGTGTTGAAGAGAAAAAGAGCTGTAACTGATGAAAAGTTAAATGGTGAGAAAAAAAAATTTGCCAACATGCCATTCTACACACGCAGTGGCAAGGAAAGAATGAGGCCTTCGCCTTTCTCTATTACTGCCAGATCTAAAAATGTTACTGAGCCTTCTTCTTGTAAGGTCACTCATGAGCAAGCAAGACCAAGTAATTTGGAGTCCAAAAGTGGTGTACAATTACTGTTACGTGTGAAAGCCGAGCTGCAAGAAAACCATAAGGCATTAGAGAAAAAGGTATGCTCAGAATCAGAAATGACACCAATCCCTGAGGGAGAGTCCATCCACAAGTGGTACGTGTAATCATGACCATTCTGATAGGTTACCCATAAAAAAGGGCCCTTTCAGCATTTCTGCTGATGTGTGCCTGAACAGCCCGAGTGTAGCCGGTGATACATCAAGTGAGTATGACAGTTTGGAATTAGAAGAGGATGAGGGGGAGATTTGGGTAGCCGACGAGGGCGCTGATGAGGATGCGTTTGATTGTGTAAGTCCTGCACCAGTGGCAGCAGTGTGGCACCAGTGGCAGCAGTTCTGGCACATGAGGTTCTGGCACCAATTTGCACTTTCCAAACACAAGCAGAGATGACGCAGGTGGCAGACCACAACAGTTTGACATCTGGGCTGGTTTGAAAGATTTGACCAAAAAATTTGTGACCTTGTCCATAACTCCAACCAATTCTACTATTAACATGCAAAGGATGGTGGAGGACCTAGCAGGGATTAAACTGTATTTTTCCTAATTTGCACTAATAAGGTTTGGGTTCTCAAAGACGAGTTCTCAATTGCTAAGAGTCATTGATGAAGAGGAAGACAAGCAGGCTTGTCTGTAGAATTTGCAGGCAAATTCTACTGCGTAATATAGGTAACACCCAAAGAGAAAAGCTCCATTGCTCCATTGCTAATTGTAATTGCTGAAATAGAAATAATATGGTTGACAGTCTTGGTCTAAATCTGCAGTTACATTTTATTGTAGCATAGCTCACTCAGAAACAGGACAGGTGGCAGGGTTCAGTGCTAATTTTCCTCAAACAATACTAATTCATCCGCACTGGAATCCACCATCATAGAAGTCTGTGTACTATGATGTAATTGTCGATAATGGGCTTCCAAATGGAATTAGTAGTTCATTTTAGGGCAGAGCTGTCACAATTTTTGGGCAATTCTTTTAGAGCAGAGCAAATATCAAAATGTTGTGCGGACTCATCTGTATCACCACTGGGTGTCTTGGGATAGCAAATTTTTTTCCAACAAGCAGTTGCCAGAGAAACTGAAGGAGAAGACGTCCTTACAAGATGTTGATAGCTCTTGGCGAAGCAAATTCAGTATTTAATCTACAATTAAAATATAGTTAGCACATTTACTTTGTTTTATTTCATACGTTAAATTTCTGTAGCTCCTTGTCAAAATGTATTATTAAGGCAATCACTTGACTCAAGCTAACCGTGTCTGCACTCTCTTCACAGGTGACTACTTCGCTGAACTAAAGTACATTCCCCTCAAATGCTAGTCTACTTGCAGCTGCTGCATTCTCCTACATGCTGTTGCAGAAACCAAAAATTGACCCAAAATTTTTCGGGACACAAACAGCATCTCCTGCATGTTATTTTTTAATAGTTCTGTAACACCAAGTTGATTGGGTGAGCAAAACAGGAAATGTGATGGAATTCCACCCCACTGTAATGCTTGAACAATATTGGTGTCGTCATCAAAAATGACATATCCTCAGTCCAAGCAGGATTAGCCATGTTTCAATTAAATCCTTTAGTTTTTGTAACAGATTGTCAGTGTAACGATGTGCTTACAGCTTACTGCTTTGTATTTGCAGCTCCTGTCTCCTGGAGTTTTGGACTTTATTATTTGTGTTTCATTTTATGCGTTAACAGCAGTACCTCTGATAACCAGAGGTGCTGCAATTGTGCCTGCTTCTTGTGCTTTAGGGGTTAACCTTTCTGTTCACTAATTATTCCTTGCACATGGGTGTGTCCTTCTTATACTTGTCTCTCCCAGCATTCATTGCTGGTTATTGTTGTCACATCCTGTTGTTACTTCTTCCTGCCTTCTGATATGCTTCTGGTTACTTGCTGCTTGGGATCTGTCCATACCTTCTGCTTCCCTGCATTAGCTGTGTACCTGGTGGTTTCTGCAAATTCATATTACCCCCTGCTTCCTGCATCAGCTTTGCACCTGATATTTACTACAAACTCATGATTACCTGCTATTTGTACATTTCTGCAAATAAACATAGAGTGTTTTCACCATATTCGTGGCTCCTAGCTGTATTCCTGTATTTAACCGTGACAGTCAGCTGTATGCCTCTTAGTGAAGCCACTGATACACAGAGTAGCCTACTTCTGAAATATGTGACATACTTGGGTTCATGCTGCTGCTGCTGTCCCTGCTGGTGAAGGCGAATGACCAACCCAGTGGGCTGTCACAGTCATATAATCTTTAGATTGCCCAGTTCCGCTTGTCCACATATATGTGGTTAAGTGTACAGTGGGTAGAATGCCATTTTGTAGCCCAATAATTAAATTTTTAGGAACCTTCCGGTACAGGTGAGTAATAGCTTTTCTAGTAAAATGGTATAGTGATGACATTTGCTAACAGGGACAGTAGACCTCAATTAAATGTCTTAAACCAACTGTATTAATAGTGGACATTGGACGCAGATCTAATACTAAATATTTTTTTTTAACTAATTGCAAAACAAAACCAAAACCAAAACACGCAAGGCCGGTTTTGCCAAAACCAAAACCTAAACCAAAACATGTAGGTAATCCAGATCCTAAACCAAAACCAAAACACGGGGGTCAGTGACCATCTCTACTAATGAATCACTAATGACTTTGGGAAGAACATGTTGGTCCTGATTCATTAAAGAAAGTAAGGCAAAAAATGAGTAAGTGTTCTTCTGGAAAAAAAAAACATGTTACAATGCCAGGGGTGCATATTAGTTTATTATTTTGCACATAAGTTAAATCCTGGCTGTTTTTCATGTAGCACACAAATATTTATTTTTACACTGAAATGTAAAGTTTATCTAGAATATGCCCTACCCCAACTATAAATCTGTTCCCACATTTTAAATTTAGCTCCCTCTCCAATACAACATGGTTTTACCACGGCGCAAAGTTACTCATTTTTTTTTGCTTTACTTTCCTTAATGAATCAGGCCTGTAGTCACTGACTGAATTTTATACTATGCAATGGCACCAGCACATCAAGATTTTTTTAATTTTTTTTCTAAACAGTGATCTTCACTTTTGGTCATGAACAGAAGATGTGGGGTCAAATGTATCAAGGTCCGATTTTGCAAATCCAGCGATTTTCTCGGGAGGATTGAAACTGGAGATGGTCACTGACCCCCGTGTTTTGGTTTTGGATCTGGATTACCTACGGGTTTTGGTTTTGGTTTCGGCAAAACCACCCTTGCGTGTTTTGGTTTTTTGTTTTGGTTTTGTTTGGTTTTGTTTTGCAATTTTGTTTAAAAATCATTTTTTTTGGGCCTAAAATAGCCTAATTTAGTGCTCCACATGTTTCTTGGATAAGTAAGGTAAATCTAAAGCTAATAAATTATGAAAAAAACAATTTAATTCCCTGTAGGCCGTCATTAATTCTACACACAAACCAGATTGACTTCCTCTCCATCTATGCCTATTGGCAATGCAGCCATCATCTTTGGGTGTATATTACACCCTACACTTATAGTTAAATATATAAAGAAATGGACAAAGGCAGTTTGGTTTCTGTCTGCATTAGCCCCCCCCTCCAATTATAGTAAAATAGAAAAAAAACAGCCGTTATAGACTGTACAATAAAAATAGAAATGTACAAAAGCAGTTTGATCTCTGTCTGTATACCCCCCCCCTCCACTTGTAGTTAAATAGAAAAAAAGCAGCCTGCATAGACTGTACTATATAAAACAGAATGGACAAAGGTAGTTTGGTGGCTGTCTATGACCCCCCCCCCTCCACTTGTAGTTAAATAGAAAAAAGCAGCCTGCATAGACTGAAAAATATAAAAATAAATGGACAAAAGCAGTTTGGTATCTATTTGCATCAGACTCCCTCTCCACTAGTAGTAAAATAGAAAAAATTCAGCCGTTATAGACTGTACAATATAAATTGAAATGGACAAAGGCAATTTGGTTTCTGTCTCTATAGGCCCCCCTCCACTTGTAGAAAATAGTAAAAAATTCAGCCGGTATAGACTGTACAATATAAATTGCAATGGACAAAGGCAGTTTTGTGTCTGTCTCTATAGGCCCCCCTCCACTTGTAGAAAATAGTAAAAAATTTAGCCGTTATAGACTGTACAATATAAATTAAAATGGACAAAGCTAGTTTGGTGTCAGCCTGTGTATGACACCCTACCCTTATTGAGAAATTACCAACAGCAGCCTTTCAAGACTGTACGTGATATAGAAATGCCCCAAGTCCCTTTCCTTTTTGGGGGTAGATTGCACCCTACACTTATATAGAAAGTTTTAAAAAGATGTTATCGTCATCATCTTCAGCTTCATCCTCACCCTCATCAGTGTGTACATCATCATCACAGACTATCAATTCATTGCCGCTTGAATCCGCCATTAGAGAACTGTCAGTGCTTGGATGTCATTGATGGTGAAGGCCTTCCTCGTGGAAGATGTAGTTCATTTTTATGAACATCATTTTCTCTACATTTTTTGGAAGTAACCTCCTACGGCGATCACTGACTAGGTTCCCGGCTGTGCTGAACACTCGTTCAGAGTAAACACTGGAGGGTGGGCAGCTTAGGTATTGCAAAGCAAGTTTGTACATGGGTTTCCAAATGGTCTGCTTTTCTTCCCAGTAAGGAAAGGGACTCTCTGACTATTAAAGTAATTCTATCGTTTTCAAATAAGCATTGCCAAAGCGATTGTATTGTGTTTCTAACGCACAAAGTGATTTATTTTAGCAGATGTAAATAGTCAACAATTCAATACATTATTATATTAGGATACAGTACAGTACAGCCAATACCAAAAGTTACATACATACCGCGCTCTTATCGCATGCGCTCACTGCGCTAACCACGGGCACCCCTGGACAGTGATTCACCTTTGAATACTGAGATCAGTGAAGACTGAGAGAGTCGTGGGGGTGCAGCTATGATTATATATGCAGTCAGTGTTATAGAGTGAACAATAGAGATGACGTAGCTTGCTTCTATAGGTCCAGACAAGGGTGGTTCCAGGGTAAACAGGTCATAGGCTGATTCAATCTAAGGAATCCAAAGGTGGGGGTCGTCTCTCCAGGGGATGTGCTCCAGTTACAATGAATTCATTAGCATTTCACATTCTGATATCACTCTGGCTATTTATTCCCTAACATCAATAACTAGAGTATGCAATATGCGATCTCTTCGGCGATGGAACCGGACAGCTGCTGATGAATAGGGTATTAGTAGGATATCAGACATGAAACATTTCCCATAACCTGAACCTTAGATAGCACTAAAGTGTACATATAATCATAATATATAAACTAATAATAAACCAAATACTGTCTGCTCATAAATTACTGTGTAATGGATCCAATATGAATATGAATTACATAAATAACTAAATGTTGTCATGCGAGTGTGTGCGTGCATATTTTACCGTGCGATCACCGTATGCCACGTGTAGTGGGGCATACTGAGTGCAATCGGCCAATAAAATAATATTAACCAATATACTTTCATTCATCCAATTATACGACTTCGACAGTTCCACCCTTTGATAGTACAATAAACTATCACCTTAAAGATGTTATATGCAGGATCTCAGTACCACGTTTCATTGCTATGTAATGCAAATCCCCCTGGGAAAGGTACAAGGTACAATAGAACATGTATACAGGTTCTTCTGTCCAATGCATGTCTTTAAGCTCAGAATACATTTAAACACTTCATATTCATCAATAGCATCATCCTATGCCTATCAATAATGTCATATACAATCTCCTTCAGCTTGCGTTAATATACACACTTCTAATAATGTCATCAGTTCTTTTCATCAACACTTGTGGGCGGGCTATTGTCTGTTCGTTCTTCTCAGTCTCCCAATACTCAGATTTAACAGTGATCGGCTTGCAAAGCATTGGGAGACTTCAGACTAAGGGACCTAGGTGTCGTACTTTTTCCCCTAGTGACCTCCCACCCATAGTTCTGGTACCTCAAGAATATTTAGTGGGAAGAGAACTAGTCCTACTTGATATAATCACTGAGGTATGTGAGAGCACGCCCAGCACTTTGTTTGGTCTAAAACCTTACCCTCCCAAGAATGATAATCATTCTCAAGGATGCCTGCTCAAGTACGAATATTACTGGACTGGCATCACTTGGTGTACCTTTTTTATTTTAACTATGGGGTCACCGTACTTACGGACGTAATGCTATTTAGACAATAGCCCCTCGGACTTTCTCCAAGCTCCAGAGTTTCCAAATTTTCCTTTACCTCTGAATTGAATAGAGTAATTGGCTGGACCGATTATGCTACTAACTTCTCCTTCATCCCCAATTCCTCAACATCATTACCTGAACCAGCCTCTGTCACCTGCTAATAATTAAAATAATTGACCGAGAAGAGAATGAAATGAGAGAACACAAAACAGGAAAAACTACACCTTCATGCTGGACAACTGTCTTAGCCTTTGGCTCAGGTGCTACTAACTGCATTAGAGGCCTTCCAGAACATACTCATGAGTGCCCTTGGACCCTTTTTCTGAGTGTTGGCCCCTATGCAGTGGGTGGAATGGGCACCTGTGTGTCTCTGCTACCCTTGAAGCCGTGATGCTGGTAGCCTACACCTGGTACCTGTCTGTCAAATAACCTGAGCCTAAGAAATTACTGCTCCACAACTTACTCTCCCGATCCAACATCCTGACAGTTAGTGTGACTTTTCAGGAAACAGTGTTTTGGATGTTCTCGGTTGCTGTATCACTATTTACCTTCCCTCTCAAGGTCTAAACTAGTCTTTCAGTTACAATCTCATCTCAAGAGGGGTCAAGAACATCTCAAAAATCGTCAGATTAAGAGGCTACCCAGGAGTGATCTTTTGGTAGCGGGGAAGGACTAGTGGCCGAAGCTATCAGTCACTTCAATCAAGTTCCAACTCTTATTCTATTCAATTCGTTCTACCTAGTACCACTACTTTATGTTCACACTGGTTTATGGCTAATTGAAAGTATGTGATTTGTTACCACTACTCATACACGATACATCTATTATCAATAACATGAATACCCATATCACCCATTATAACTCTAGGGCTATCATATTAAATAACAAAAGCTTTGAGTGTGACACAGTAATACATTAGACTCATTTCAATACACCTTTACCCAGACATATTTCATTGGTACACCAGTGTATACTTGAGGATCCTGCATGGTGGTAATTGGATGACGTGGATTTGTTTCACCTGGAGAAATTCTTCAGGTAACCCAAATCTTCATATATTAACCAATATGTGTATGTGTGCATGTGTGTGTGTAAGTGTTCACATTTTAAAACTAAAACAATACAACGAAAAACAAAACAAAACATAGATTTGTTAGCTGTCACATAAAACCCTGCTGTCTATTTGACAGCTGTGTTCGCCCTGGTGTGACAGCCATGTATGGTCGTGTGTGTAAGTGTGGACTTTACTAGCAGCTACTTCAGTTGGTAACTGTGTCACTGTATAAAGTCCTCTATATAGTGTCCTACTCATGTGCTGGTATTGCTATAAAAAGATTTCTCAGTCACCTCAACATCGCCCCCTAGACTAGAAAAAATGCTGAAGGCCAATGTATATCAATCGATTTTCCCTCTGCCAACTCACATGCGCTTCTCAGTACCTCACATTCAGCTACTTGACTAAGTGAGAAAGACAAAGGGGTCTATTTCTATAACACTTTCTTCAAATATAACAGTACCCAGTACATGTCTGTCTAACAGTGAAAAAATTATAAAACACGAAAATTCTACATTTTCTAGGGTTTCATTCCAATGTTCTATACAGAGATGCATATCTGTATGCCTAACCTCCAGCAATCTCCTGTCTCCACCCTTTGTGCATCCATATAAAGGCACATTTTTGTACAGGAGGCACGAACCACAAAAACAAGAAATAAAAAAAACAAAACAGATATGCAATCTATAAAACATGAATCGTATTTGCTCCCCAAAAAAAAACTTTCTGCTTAAAATCAGCAGTTTCTATACACATGAAAACAAAACCCCTGACTGTTTCTGTAACTCATGTCAATCTAGTGTGTGTATCCCTGAACTTGTCTTATGTAAATGAATAAAAAAATATGTCTTAGCCCCATTGATGAGACTGTGTCAGTTTTTATCTCTACCAGAGCAGAGAGAGAGAGAGAGAGAGAGAGAGAGAGAGAGAGAAAGAGAAAGAGAGAAAAGGAAAAAGAAAGATAGAGAGGTACTAGCATAGATGTAAAGAATGAGAAATAAGAAAGCAATGAATAATAGGAATACAAAGATTTGAATACAAACATACATGCAGAAAGGGAGATTTTACAACACAAATGACAGCTGGATTGGACTTTATGGGGAAAATGGCTGTATTCATTCCACTAATCCCCTTAGCTATTTGCTAAACTATGACCCCTCCCCCTACTTGACTAGGGGGTCTTACGTCAACCGTGCAATCCAGCTGTCGTCCGTCATTTGTTTATTAAGAACTCGGTATCGCCATAACTACATACCTTTGCAACAGACTTTCCTAACTTATGATAGAGAAATGAAAAATTTACTCTTAGTGACTCATATTTTCTCTGAAATACATAAAACGATATTTTGGAGCAAAGTATGTACATACTTCATTTTTGGATAATGATTCTCAGCCAAACAAATTATCATGAGTCACTGCAGCCTGAAACAAAGAGTGTTCCAATGAGCCATTGTTAATTAGTCTTTCAAGAGTGATTTTTCTATTTCTCTATCCCACCCCTGTAAACACTAAGGGCTAGATATACTAAGCTGCGGGTTTGAAAAAGTGGGGATGTTGCCTATAGCAACCTATCAGATTCTAGCTTTCATTTATTTAGTACCTTCTACAAAATGACAGCTAGAATCTGATTGGTTGCCATAGGCAACATCCCTACTTTTTCAAACCCGCAGCTTAGTAAATCTAGCCCTAAGTCTATATTTCTTTTGTATACCCTTTATCTGTGAGAAGAAAAACAAGATAGTTATCTTAAAACAGCAACCAAAACAAACATTTCCATTCTTTACCATCGGCCAGCGATTTAGGAAAACAAATATGTGACAACATAAAACAAACAAGCAACATCAACAAAGTATACCTTTTAAATCAGTAACCTGCACACTAATACTTACCACAGTTTAACATTTACCTCACCTGATTGTAGGACTATAGGTGTGACCTGACTCCTAGCGCTGACTATCGCTTTCCCGCACAGCATTTGCTGCTATAACATGCGCGGGCAGGTGTGAGTCTTCTAGTCTATGTGAATTCCTCCTTGGAGGATATCTACGTGACCCACCCCTATGTGTATTGTGTCTTTCCTTTTTACAATCTCTCCTAATATGTCCTTCTTCTCTGCAATTGTAACATCTCACTATTCTAGGTTTCCTGTTATGTGGGTTGTATGCTGGTGGTCGTGTGTGCAGTCCCTCTAGTGCTGGGATACTTACCATCATTACCCTATCACTTATTGTCTCTTTCTGTTTATTTATACTTTTATCATGTCCTATAACTGACTCCCTGAGAGCACTTACAGTGATTCCTTTCCAGTTTGGTAATGAAGTTTGCACCCTTCTTTTCAAGTTTTCCCTGAGGCCATCCATTAGAACTTTAACAGCAACCTCGCTGTAGTGTACATTATCCTTTATGTCTGATACCCCAGTATAATTGGGCATTGCTATCAGAGCCCTGCAAAAATAGTCTGTTGCATTTTCACTATCTTTTTGCTTGATAGTAAAAATTTTACTCCAGTCCACTATCACTGAAAAATATATGGCCAACTGTGTGATTATATGTCTAATATTGTCCTGATTATCATCCTCGGTTAAGGATTCATCCGCCTCCAACATACAATCCTTAATGAACGTTTGTATATCAGTATTAAGAGGAAGACAGGTCTTCAATAATATTCGCCAATCGTTATTAGTTGGCTCGTACACATTACCATAATATCTAATAAACTTTTGACATTTGGTCAAATCTTTCCTAGGATCAGGGAAATCAGACAAAATTGAAAACATTTCAGACCTAGTCCATGGATCATGCTTTGCTACATGTTTTAAAGGAACGTCACCATCTCTGTCCGCTTTCCCATTGGGAACTGGTGTTGTGCAGACAGGATGTAAGTCTACCAAATCACTATGTTCTGAACAAGTTGCTGAAATTGCTGCTGCAGTACAATGGGTGTCTCCCCCAGTGTTAACCTTTACATTATTCTCACCAATTTCAGCCGCTGCCCCTGCTGGTGGGATCGTTCCTTTTCTTTGTCCTGAAACATTACTTTTAACATTACTTAAAACAACATACAAGTTACTAGTTACAGTTTTTACATTTTTGGCATTGGCTGTACTTTCCGCCCCGACCTAATTTGTCGGGGGCGTGTTTGCGCTCAGTTCGCCACGCTTTGCAACGCACACTTCCGGAATGCTTGTTTCCAGTACGCCTACTTCCGCTGGACACGCGCTTCCTTGCCACGTGTACCCTTCTTGTTGCCACAATTTTAAACAGCTATCATGTTCAATTCTTGTTTTTGTTGATTTAATCAACCGCACTTTATTTCTAACAATATTTAACACCTCTGACTCAAAACTACCCATGTTTGGGAAAGGTCTTTCACAATCCTTTGTCATTTTGACCCACTTGTCGCAATATTCAGTTGCGTATGCACCATATTTATTAAACATGAGAAATCTTGCTGAACTAACCGGCCATTCATTAGGCAGCACAACACGAACTATCTCTAGCGTTTGCTTTGCATTCATTGTGAAAACAACCTATTTCTCAACGCTACGCAAAAAGACTTTTTACCTGTTCTCCTTTCAAACAGAACCTACTAGAGATTTTTATCCGTGGATGGTTTCACAGGCTACGCCCACACACCTCCTAACACAGAGATATCATTGCGGACTAAAGGGCTATCAGCTCCTCGATACCCTTGACTCTACCACAAAATCTGTTTTCACCGTATACCCTGTATACTACTTATTCAAATCACGTACTTCTTCAATACACCGTATGCTACATAAAAATCCACATACTACCATATTACCGTATACCCTATATACTACCTATAACACTGTATGCTACATAAAAATCCACATACTACCATATGACCGTATACCCTGTATAATACTTATTCCCACACCATATACAGCTTAGAATACAGTATATTACCTATAACACCGTATGCTACATAAAAATCCACATACTACCATATCAACGTATACCCTGTATACTACTTATAACACCGTATGCTACATAAAAATCCACATACTTCCATATTAAACTGCACCGTATGTTACATAAAAAATCCACATACTACCTATAATAGTGTTCTTATTTCAAACACAACCATCCAGTCCCCCTGGTCAGGCAGCAACCGATATCTCTGTCTTTTCAATAGTAAATCACCTCTTTGTCTGTCTTCAGCAGTATGCAAATTCTTCCGTTATCTCTCTTTTCAACAGTATGCAAAATCTTCTCTTATCTTTATGCATACCATTCACATACAACCTTTTGTTTTCTGCACAGAAAATAGATTTCCCAATCAATGGTAGTTTTACAGAGGTTTTAACAAATGCTTATATAACAGACTATGAACATATTAACACATATGTAGACTATGTTACATATATAACAGACTATGAACATGATTGTTTAAACACGTGGTAACAATACCAGAAGTCCATACACGCTAAACAGGAAGCACACATACACTAGGCAATGCAAAACCCTTTAAAACGCAAAACGACAATAAAAACAAACATTTTTCTTTCTTGTCCCTATATTCTAGTTAGCATTCCTTCAGATTACGCAACTGCGGACATTCGGCTTCTCAACACAAAATGGACAACAGGTTTTGAACACATTGCGTTCTTTCCCGTATGAGACGCGTCCGTCAATATCTACCCTTTGTTGAGGAACAGAATTCCGTCAGCGTTGCATACCTTCCGGCAACGTAACCTCCTAACTCAAGAGCCCCCAAATTATTAAAGTAAATCTATCGTTTTCAAATAAGCATTGCCAAAGCGATTGTATTGTGTTTCTAACGCACAAAGTGATTTATTTTAGCAGATGTAAATAGTCAACAATTCAATACATTATTATATTAGGATACAGTACAGTACAGCCAATACCAAAAGTTACATACATACCGCGCTCTTATCGCATGCGCTCGCTGCGCTAACCACGGGCACCCCTGGACAGTGATTCACCTTTGAATACTGTGATCAGTGAAGACTGAGAGAGTCATGGGGGTGCAGTTATGATTATATATGCAGTCAGTGTTATAGAGTGAACAATAGAGATGACGTAGCTTGCTTCTATAGGTCCAGACAAGGGTGGTTCCAGGGTAAACAGGTCATAGGCTGATTCAATCTAAGGAATCCAAAGGTGGGGGTCGTCTCTCCAGGGGATGTGCTCCAGTTACAATGAATTCATTAGCATTTCACATTCTGATATCACTCTGGCTGTTTATTCCCTAACATCAATAACTAGAGTATGCAATATGCGATCTCTTCGGCGATGGAACCGGACAGCTGCTGATGAATAGGGGATTAGTATGATATCAGACATGAAACATTTCCCGTAACCTGAACCTTAGATAGCACTAAAGTGTACATATAATCATAATATATAAACTGATAATAAACCAAATACTGTCTGCTCATAAATTACTGTGTAATGGATCCAATATGAATATGAATTACATAAATAACTAAATGTTGTCATGCGAGTGTGTGCGTGCGTATTTTACAGTGCGATCACCGTATGCCACGTGTAGCATGGCATACTGAGTGCAATCAGCCAATAAAACAATATTAACCAATATACTTTCGTTCATCCAATTATACGACTTCGACACTGACATTTCCATATCAATTACCTCTTGAAAATAATCCTCCACCATCCTTTGCATGTTAATACTCGGATTGGATGGAGTTATGGTCACACATTTTTTTGAAAAATCTTTCAAACCAGTCCAGATGTTAAACTGTTCTGGTCTGCCCCCTGCGTCTCCCTGCTTAGCTTTTGAAAATTTAATTTTTTACAATCAGCAGCTGCTTGAGAAACTGAAGGAGGACACGTCGTCAAGCCAAGGCCCAGTTCAGCGGCCAATTGCTGAGCAATAGCTCCTTGCAAAAGTTCACATCTCGCTCATTTTGAAGCAAAGACTCAATGTAGGTCCTAAACCTTGGATCAAGTATGGTGGCCAAAACGTAGTTATCTGAGTTCAAGATTTTAATAACTCGAGGATCATTGTGAAGCGAATTAAGTACTTGATCTACAAGGCCAACATACTTTGCGGAATTGCTTTATTTTATCTCCTCCTAAAGTTTCTCAAGCTGCTTTTCCAATAGTCTAATTAAAGGAATGACTTGACTCAAGCTAGCAGAGTCTGTGCTCACTTCACATGTCACAACTTCAAATGGTTTCAGCACCTTGCACAGCACTGAAAGGATTCCCCAATGTGCAAGATTGACATACATCCCCCTCCTTTCCCAATGTCATGGCTTGTGCAATATGCTTGGATGGATTTGCGCTGTTCCTCCATCCTCTGAAGCATGTACAGGGTGGAATTCCACCTAGTTAACACCTTTTGCCTAAGTTGGTAGCAGGGCAAGTTTAACTGTTCTTGGAGCTGCTGTAATCTCCTACATGCTGTAGCAGAATGCCTGAAATGGCCTGAAATTTTACGGGCCACCGAAAGCATCTTCTGCACCTCACGATTATTTCATAGGAAGCTCTGCACCACCAAGTTGATGGTGTGAGCAAAACAGGGAATGTGATGGAATTCACCCAGCTATAATGCTCGCACTATATTGTTGGCGTTATCAGAAATGACATATCCTAGGGAGAGTACAAGTGGTATAAGCCATGTATCAATCACATCTCTTAGTTTTCGTAACAAATTGTCAGCTGTATGCCTGTTAGTGAAGCCGGTGATACAAAGAGTGGCCTGCCTGTGAGAACTGTTACGTAATGGTGTACATGCTGCTGCTGTTGCTGCTGGTGAAGGCGAATGACCAACCCAGTGGCCTGTCACAGTCATATAGTCTTTGGTTTGGCCACTTCCACTTGTCC
Source organism: Mixophyes fleayi (assembly GCF_038048845.1). NCBI lineage: Eukaryota > Metazoa > Chordata > Amphibia > Anura > Limnodynastidae > Mixophyes > Mixophyes fleayi. Next base: position 114,117,083 of record NC_134406.1, on the reverse strand, counting down.
ACATATCTGTGGTTAAGTGGACAGTGGGCAGAATGGCATTTTTCAGCTCAATCTCTACATTTTTACACACAAAAATGGTGTTGCGATGGAATTCTGTAACGCGGACACAAAACCTCAATTAACTGTGAAAAACCAGATGCATTTGTGGACATTGGACGCATATCTAAAACTAACATGGTAGCCATGGCGTCTGTGATTCGTTTGGTGACTGGGTGACTGCTGTCATATTTGCTTCCCCTAGCAAATAATTGTTTCACAGTTAATTGTTGTAATGTAGGACTGCTCTTTTTCTTGGCCTTCTTCTGGGATAACGATTCACCCCCAGCAGCACCAACAGCAGCAGCAGTGTGTCACGATCTGCCCTCAGCTTATGCATTACATGCTGCTTTGCATGGCAGCTCCTGCCCTTTGTGTCCTATTATTGTATTGTATTGCAGCAGTACCTCTGATTACCAGAGGTGCTGCTATTATGCCTTTCTTGTTTGCCTTAGGGGTTAACTTGTTCACCAATTATCCCATGCACATGGGTGTGGTTTTCCCTTCATATACCTGTCACTCCCAGCACACAGGGCTGGTTATTGTTGTCCCATCCTGTGATGTCCTTTCCTGTTGTCCAATCCTGATGTAATTTCCTGTTGTCCTTACCTGATTGTTTCTGGACATTCATGCTACTTTCTGCATCAGCTGGAACCTGGTATTTTTCACTGCTCCTTATTACCTGTTGTTAATACCTACCCTCTGCTACCCTGCATTACCGTTTACCGGGTTGTTTCTGGACATTCATGCTACTTTCTGCATCAGCTGGAACCTGGTATTTATCACTGCTCCTTATTACCTGATGTTAATACCTCTCTGCAAATAAACACAGAGTGTTTTCACCAAATTCCTGACTCCTAGCTGTACTTCTGTTTGAGATCCGTGACCGTATAACCAGCCTAAAAAACAGCTTTGGAGTCAGGTGAAAGTTTTGTTTTATTCTGGGACTTTTTTGCTGCAATCAAGTTTTCATTTGTCTTTTGCAACATGTCTGTTTTACCAATCATGGAATTACCACTGCTACAAACCTTACAAATGGACATTATATTGCTACGCTCCCAGCTGGCTAAATTTTCCACTTTGCTTTTGGACCCACTCAGGAGACTATCAGAGACTGTTTCACTGAAATCTAATACTGTTGATTTGACCCAGCCAACTCTGTCTGCTGCTGAATCCGTGCCGCCAACACCTTGCAATATTACCATGTCAAATTTGCATTTAACTAACAACTGCAGTTTAACTAATGCCCGGTTCACAAGTGGGCCACGCCCCCATCTGACCGAAGTGGAGCGACAGCGCAGAATAACCAACAAACTGTGTCTCTACTGTGCCAGCAATGCACATTTCTTGCAGGACTGTCCTGTCCGTAGACCACGTCAGTTTACTGAACCATCTCCTATTGTTTCCTCTCGGCACTCCAAATCTGTTTATGCTCCAGCATTCCTGTTCTCTGCGAAGAGACCCAATCTGCCAGCTCTAACCGCCTGTCCTGAGGCACCCACTCCCTCTGTCTCCTGTGCCGAGGTGCCAGCCTCTGTCTCCTGTGCCGAGGTGCCAGCCTCTGTCTCCTGTGCCGAGGTGCCAGCCTCTGTCTCCTGTGCCGAGGTGCCAGCCTCTGTCTCCTGTGCCGAGGTGCCAGCCTCTGTCTCCTGTGCCGAGGTGCCAGCCTCTGTCTCCTGTGCCGAGGTGCCAGCCTCTGTCTCCTGTGCCGAGGTGCCAGCCTCTGTCTCCTGTGCCGAGGTGCCAGCATCTGCCTCCAGCTCTGAGGTCACATCATCTGCCTCCAGCTTGGAGCCTGCTGCCACTGTGTCCGGTCCTGAGCCTGCTGCCACTGTGTCCGGTCCTGAGCCTGCTGCCACTGTGTCCGGTCCTGAGCCTGCTGCCACTGTGTCCGGTCCTGAGCCTGCTGCCACTGTGTCCGGTCCTGAGCCTGCTGCCACTGTGTCCGGTCCTGAGCCTGCTGCCACTGTGTCCGGTCCTGAGCCTGCTGCCACTGTGTCCGGTCCTGAGCCTGCTGCCACTGTGTCCGGTCCTGAGCCTGCTGCCACTGTGTCCGGTCCTGAGCCTGCTGCCACTGTGTCCGGTCCTGAGCCTGCTGCCACTGTGTCCGGTCCTGAGCCTGCTGCCACTGTGTCCGGTCCTGAGCCTGCTGCCACTGTGTCCGGTCCTGAGCCTGCTGCCACTGTGTCCGGTCCTGAGCCTGCTGCCACTGTGTCCGGTCCTGAGCCTGCTGCCACTGTGTCCGGTCCCGAGCCTCCTGCCACTGTGTCCGGTCCCGAGCCTCCTGCCACTGTGTCCGGTTCCGAGTCTTCAGCCGCTTTCTCTGTTCCTGAGCTCCAGTCTACTCCAGAGGGGGCGCTGCCCTTCCAGTCTGCTCCAGAGGGGGCGCTGCCCTTCCAGTCTGCTCCAGAGGGGGCGCTGCCCTTCCAGTCTGCTCCAGAGGGGGCGCTGCCCTTCCAGTCTGCTCCAGAGGGGGCGCTGCCCTTCCAGTCTGCTCCAGAGGGGGCGCTGCCCTTCCAGTCTGCTCCAGAGGGGCGCTGCCCTTCCAGTCTGCTCCAGAGGGGGCGCTGCCCTTCCAGTCTGCTCCAGAGGGGGCGCTGCCCTTCCAGTCTGCTCCAGAGGGGGCGCTGCCCTTCCAGTCTGCTCCAAAGGGGCGCTGCCCTTCCAGTGTGCTCCAGAGGGGGCGCTGCCCTTCCAGTGTGCTCCAGAGGGGGCGCTGCCCTTCCAGTGTGCTCCAGAGGGGGCGCTGCCCTTCCAGTGTGCTCCAGAGGGGGCGCTGCCCTTCCAGTGTGCTCCAGAGGGGGCCCTGCCCTTCCAGTGTGCTCCAGAGGGGGCGCTGCCCTTCCAGTCTGCTCCTGAGGGGGCGCGGCCCTTCCAGTCTGCTCCTGAGGGGGCGCGGCCCTTCCAGTCTGCTCCTGGGGGGGCGCGGCGCTTCCAGTCTGCTCCTGAGGGGGCGCGGCGCTTCCAGTCTGCTCCAGAGGGGGCGCTGCCCTTCCAGTCTGCTCCAGAGGGGGCGCTGCCCTTCCAGTCTGCTCTAGAGGGGGCGCTGCCCTTCCAGTCTGCTCTAGAGGGGGCGCTGCCCTTTCAGTCTGCTCCAGAGGGGGCGCTGCCCTTTCAGTCTGCTCCAGAGGGGGCGCTGCCCTTTCAGTCTGCTCCAGAGGGGGCGCTGCCCTTACCGTCTGCTCCAGAAGGGGCGCTGCCCTTACCGTCTGCTCCAGAGGGGGCGCTGCCCTTACCGTCTGCTCCAGAGGGGGCGCTGCCCTTCCAGTCTGCTCCAGAGGGGGCGCTGCCCTTAAAGACTTCTCCAGAGGGGGTCCTGTCCCTCCAGTCTGCTCCAGAAGAGTTGCCAGTCTATGCGGTCCAGCCCGAGTTGCCAGTCCATGCGGTCCAGCCCGAGTTGCCAGTCCATGCGGTCCAGCCCGAGTTGCCAGTCCATGCGGTCCAGCCCGAGTTGCCAGTCCATGCGGTCCAGCCCGAGTTGCCAGTCCATGCGGTTCAGCCCGAGTTACCACTTGGTGCGGTCTGCCCTCAGGCTTCTCAAAGTGCCGTCTGTCCAGTGTCGGACTGGCCCACAGGACTACCGGAAAAATTACCGGTAGGCCCCTCTGCCTTACGGCCACACCCCCTTCTAGAAGTGGGCGGAGCCCATTCAGCTCACATGTTCGGTATCCCTGCTGCCCTCCCCGGCATCCCTGCTGCTGTGTGTACAGAGTTCATCTCGTCTGCTTGTTATAAACCTTTGTAATCATTCTCACTGCTGGCCTGGTGTGGAGAGTTCCCCAATCACCATCCTGATATCACCCGTGTTACACGCAGTACGTGTGCCCAGATCCTGCCAGCGTGTTAGACAGAGGAGCGTGTGCCTGCTGGGAGACCAGGTCCAGGGATTCTTGTCAGATATTTCCAGATAAGGTTTGACCACAGGGAACAGTTTCCCCTACGCACATCAGACTTCTTGTCAGTAAGTGTGTTACACACAAACTGAGCGTGAGCGGAATAATAAAGGGAACACTCGTAGAATATTTAACTTGAACCAGGAAGTAATGAATGGCTGCTGAACATACGTATCCTGTCATCCAGCCGGCAGCCACGTTCTGGATCAAATGGGGGGGTCAGCTCACCTGGTGATCGGCGTCCCTGCTGCTACAGATGACTGGCTGCAGTCATCTTTCAAATGCGATCGCAGCTGCGATCATGTGACCTGCCCCCTCCTCCTCCTGTCAGCTGACTGTTTTATGCTCCCGCCGCCGCTGAAGGACTAAGGAGCAGAGGCTGCATCAATCAAAATATGGGTAAGTAGATTTTCTTATTTTTATTTAATATTATTGGATATGTCTTTTAATTTCCTCCAAATTCCAGGACTTTCACTTGACACAGAATTATCTTATATATATATATCCTCCATCTGTTCTCTAGCTACTGGGTAAGCAGAGGCTTACTGCAGAGAAAATATATATATATATATATATATATATATATATATATATATATATATATATTAGTGTGTGCGCAAATTGAGAGAGCACTATTCCATGGCATATGTGAATTGGGGGTCACTATTGAGGGTATAATTTGAATTGGGGACACTATTGTGGGCATAATATGAATTGGGGACAGTATTACGTGGCATATGTGAATTTCGGGTACTACTGTGTGGCATAATATTGTTTGAGGCACTACTGTGTGGAGTAACACTGTTTGGGGCACTACTGTGTGGCATAATATTGTTTTGGGGGCACTACTATGTGGCATAGGGGGGCTGCCTATCTATACTAAACTATAGTGAAGGGGGGGGGCTGCCTATGCTAAACTATAATTAGAGGGGGCTGCCTTTGCTAAACTATAGGGAGGGGGGCTGTACAGAGAACACTATAGGGAGGGGGTGATGGCACCTTTAATTTAATGCTGGGGTGGTTTGGGTCTATAATTGAATGTAGGGTTGAGTGTGGGGAGGAGGGCTATCTATTAAATGTGAATATTAATATTTAATGTGGGAAATGGATGTATTAAACGTAAATGCTATTAATTTCTTGCTGGGGCTGTTTGGAGGGAGGGTAATAGGTTTATTTATTAAATGGGAATAGTATTAATTTAATGTTGGGGTCGGTTGGAGGGAAATAGATCTATTTATCAAATGTGAGTACTATTACTTTAATGTTGGGGCTGGAGAGAGCCCTATTTATTAAATGTGGGTGCTGTTGATTTAATAGCGGGGATGGTTGGTGTTTTCTAAATGTATCCATTATTTTTTCCAAATCGGACCCTCAACATTCCAGGATCCAGACAAGCCGCAACTAAAGAAACCAGAAGCCACAGGTGGTAAAAGTGACAACAACAGGTAGGACAGTCTGTCAAATGTTCTGAGTCTAGTGCAAGCTTAGCTAACCTGTAGCACTCCAAGTGTTGTGAAACTACAAGTTCCAGCATACCCTTCCAGCAGTAAGCTGCTATATATTGGCAAAGCATGCTGGGGCTTGTAGTTTCACAACACCTGGAGTGCCACAGGTTAGCCAAGCCTGGTTTACTGGAACAATCCCAATTTTTGGTGACTGTTCTACCCAATCTAAGGGGCAGGTCTAGACTGTGTACTCTATATACACACTGCATTCTTTATATACTACACTATGGTACTAGCTGTCCTTCGTGAGCTGACTACTCCCCCTCTAGTGTCTGGCCCCGCCTCTTTGATGGCCGGCCACACCCCCACTGGTGGGCCCCTAGAGTTGCAGTCCCCCGGTGGGCCCTTCATGCCCCAGTCCGACACTGCGTCTGCCCTCAGGCTTCTCAAAGTGCCGTCTGCCCTCAGGCTTCACAAAGTGCCGTCTGCCCTCAGGCTTCTCAAAGTGCCGTCTGCCCTCAGGCTTCTCAAAGTGCCGTCTGCCCTCAGGCTTCTCAAAGTGCCGTCTGCCCTCAGGCTTCTCAAAGTGCCGTCTGCCCTCAGGCTTCTCAAAGTGCTGGCAAGTCTGCCGCCCAGTCCGGGCCTGCTCCCAAGTCTGCCGCCCAGTCCGGGCCTGCTCCCAAGTCTGCCGCCCAGTCCGGGCCTGCTCCCAAGTCTGCCGCCCAGTCCGGGCCTGCTCCCAAGTCTGCCGCCCAGTCCGGGCCTGCTCCCAAGTCTGCCGCCCAGTCCGGGCCTGCTCCCAAGTCTGCCGCCCAGTCCGGGTCCCCTGTCAGGTCTGTTGCCAAGTCCGAGTCATCCTGAGCTGAGGGTGCCGAGGCTGAGCCGTTGCCTTTCTTTGAGGGGCACATTTCCCAACTTTGTGCTCTTCTGAAATTTGCTGCCTCTTATATGCCCTCCATACCAGAGCTTGTTAACAACCCTAAGGGACGTGTACTGTTCCTTATTTCGTATTTTAAAGGAGAAGCTTTGGAATGGGCAAATCCTTTTATTGAAACCCAAGATCCCATCCTGTTTGACCTACAACGGTTTGTTGAGGAAGCAATCAAAAAATTTTCTCCAACCCCTGCAGTGCCATCCTGTGGATCACCGATGCTTTCAGCAACACTACCCGGCACTACAGTTCGAGAACTACCCTTGCGCTCCACCCAGTTGGCGCAGGTCCCAACTCTAAGGAAGTCCCGTAAGAGAGGAGGACGTAAGAAAAGAGGTGGTTCTGCAGTGCTTGAACTGGCAACTGGCATGGTCTCCTTTGCCTTTCCGCCCTTGGACGAGGACTTTTCTGCCGGGCTCCCAATTCTGGACTATGATTCCGATGAATTCAGACATTTCTGGTAATTAGGCGTCTGGAATCCGCCCTTAAGGGAGGGGGTACTGTCACAATCTGCCCTCAGCTTATGCATTACATGCTGCTTTGCATGGCAGCTCCTGCCCTTTGTGTCCTATTATTGTATTGTATTGCAGCAGTACCTCTGATTACCAGAGGTGCTGCTATTATGCCTTTCTTGTTTGCCTTAGGGGTTAACTTGTTCACCAATTATCCCATGCACATGGGTGTGGTTTTCCCTTTATATACCTGTCACTCCCAGCACACAGGGCTGGTTATTGTTGTCCCATCCTGTGATGTCCTTTCCTGTTGTCCAATCCTGATGTAATTTCCTGTTGTCCTTACCTGATTGTTTCTGGACATTCATGCTACTTTCTGCATCAGCTGGAACCTGGTATTTTTCACTGCTCCTTATTACCTGTTGTTAATACCTACCCTCTGCTACCCTGCATTACCGTTTACCGGGTTGTTTCTGGACATTCATGCTACTTTCTGCATCAGCTGGAACCTGGTATTTTTCACTGCTCCTTATTACCTGTTGTTAATACCTCTCTGCAAATAAACACAGTGTTTTCACCAAATTCGTGACTCCTAGCTGTACTTCTGTTTGAGATCCGTGACACAGTGGGACTAACGCTTCCTTCAGAGGAATCAATTATAGTGCAGGAGTCATCCAGCCTTACTAAGTGTGATGCAGGGCTAATTCCGAGCGCTACTGAGGATATTGATGAGGATGGTGTTGTGGGTGTATTTTGTAGCCGTCGAGATGTCGGTGACCAAAGGGTCCTAGCTGATGATGGAGTGCTTGTAATTTGTTTTGGAAGAACTTTCAGATTTTCCCAACACTTTGCCATGAACTCTGGTCAAATGGCGTAAAATAGATGAGGTTCCAAGATGGTTAAGTCCCTCCCTCAACTGACTGTGGCTTGCAATACACTACAAATGGCTATACAACTGTTGTCTGGATTTGGGTAGAAATAATTCTAAACATAAGAAGTGGATTTTTTTGTTTTATGCCCAGGCATGACAATGGCCTTTTTCTTGTCACGTGCCAGAACTGCTGCCACTGATGCAGGACTTACACAAACAACCTCATCAACATCCTCATTAGCGCCCTTGTCACCTACACAAATCTCCCCCTCATCCTCTTCTAATTCCAAAGTGGCATCCTCAATTGGATCTACAAATACTTTTTAGAATTTGCAAGCCGGACTTTGGAAATTACAAATTTATTTTGGACTTTTACCAGCCAGACTTTTGATACAAAATTATTGGGGACTTAGTTGACAGCCATTTGGTTAACCAAGTGCCAACATGGCCTGGTTGCCATGGGTATGCTGGTGCTTGTAGTTATACAAGTATCAGCATGCCCACACTATTTATGGCACCCTGGCTGGCTGGGACTTGTAGTTCCACAACACAAAATGGCGTCAGTTTATATTTTTTTAACTATAATCGCCGTTATTACCCTACATTCACCGGCCAGGGGTGTAGGAAGAGCCCTAGTACTTTCAGCACTGGGCTGGGTGTCCCTAGAGGGGGGGGGGGGCTGCTCATTTTTTTTCGGCGGACCCCACTCCCTAGGGAATCCAGCCCAGCACTGAACAGCCTGGGGTTGGTTTGTCATTCTGGCAGGGGGGGCCCTGCCATGTGTCCCCCTGCTGTAGTGCCACCAACCCCGGCTGGTTTGCCTAGTGCTGATTCCGTTAAAATCGGGGGAACCCCACGCAAAATTTTTCCCCGATTTTCACAGAGCCCACAGTAGTCTGACAGCACTAGGGTTAATAGCGAATAGAGGGGGGACCCCACTCCTTTTTTCTTTTTTTTTTTTTTTTTAACTTTCATCCATTTTTAACACTTTTTACAGCTGCCGGAGTTCCGGCTTTATTGCAGAACAGTGTAACAGTGATGTGTTTATACAACTCGCTGCTACAACACAGGAGAGTTAGCTAATACATAAGTGATATACATTGCAGCAAATCATCAGAGATGACCAGCGATTTTAAAGATCAGGGTAAAAATCGCAACTTTATACATTTGAGAAATTTTTGACTAAAAATTTGCCGCGATTTTAACACACTGAAAAATTTAGACCTTAATACATTTACCCCATGGTGTTTGTGCCTTTTAACATTATAATGTTTGTATACTCTCAACCGTTTTAACATCAGGTTAACATATTCCACTTATATATAATAAAACATTATATCTTTATAACAAGAAAGTGTGTCTATTAGATAGTTTTCTAATAGGTTTCGGCGCTGCGGAAACCTTGTGGCGCCTTATAAATAAATAAATAATAATAATAATAATAGTTTGCATATATTAAACTGTTCAGTATTATTTTTACTATATTTTGGTTTACTTTGTGCCATTGCTGCTGAAGAGTATTTGTCTGTTTTACCACTTTCTCTAGTATGTTCACATCTGCAACAGTTTTCTTTACTCCCTGTTCTATTGTACTATATATAGTATACACTCGCACACACACTTTAAAGGAATGATGTCACCGAAATAATCCTTTCATCTGGGCATAGGTACAACAACCCTTACATAATGTCAATGTTTCACAATACACATTACTGCATAAAACATACATTTAAGGAGAGTGACAAAAAAGTCAAATACTTGGTTCACCGCACAATTTATATAGAACAGTATTTTGCATGCGCGCCCACACTTAGCAGTATTCTTACTAAACGTCGTCTTAGTCCTGTAGCAGCCACAGCATCCATCCTAACAAGTCTCCCCCTCAGCTTTTAGAACTTAGCTCCTCCCAAAGCCTTCACAATTTGGAGAAAAGGGGCGGTGGTGAGGCCGCTCTCCGCCAATCGAGATGAGCAGCATCTCCTCATCAGCACCACCACAGAAGGAGAAGAAGAAGCATCTTCTCACGTCTCCATCTCCTGACAAATACATAAGGCAACGACAGGAAAAACAAACCCCGCTCGCCCAGAAGACAAGAAACGTTTTCTATGCACTGTTAAACCGGCTGGAATATTGTCCCCTAAAGGATCTATATAACTGTATCCTGCAAGGAATTAGAGAAAAGGAAAGATGGAAAGGTGCCGGATGCAGTAATCAGCTATCCTTAGGAACAGACACGGCAAAAAGGAGGATGCTGCTTTTGCATCTCTGCAAGGTCAGATTCGCCCATTGAGACAAATCAGCCACTATCAAAAGCATCAGCAGCTGTTCTGTCTTATGTTGGGTGGATTTTCATCATTTCACCTCTCCCTCCTCTCCTTCTCTTTGTGCTTGCCAAACACCAAGGAGAATATTCTACGGCCTTCGGTAAGAGAAATGTTCCGTTACTGACTCCATTGATCTTTGTCATTCTGTTTTTTTTCAGGATGTGGAAATAATTTATCATTTAATCATGTAAAATAACTACTATAGATTATTTACCGTCTTGTTTAAATGTGATGTCGGATAATGATTATATGGTGTTGTTAATAACATTGATATTTCTTACATATGCGACATGTCTGCCGAAGGGCCAAATAGTGGGTGGGAGGAATACAGAATTGCAAATACTGAGTAATATACAAGTATGACAAAAGCATTGTTCTCTGCATGTTGATGGAGTTTCGAGACGATACCTTACAGTTTCACTGCCTTCGTCTATTACACAATTGTGGAATATACCCCTCCCCCTTCTTTTCTAAAGCAAAAGATTAGAGGTGGAATGAAAGGAGGAGGAGGAGGGAATGAGCATGAACTACTGTTCCGAAACATGCATCACCAGACACAGCAATTTCAAAGACAGCAAATCTACCGTTATTACAATCTATTCATTGCACATAATAATATTTTCCAAAAACGATCAAGGCCCTTGTTAGGAAATGTGTCATCCTTTAAATATCAGCGCGATGTTTAGTTAACCAGAAACGTTACATTATCCAGATTTGTTTAAATAATTCTCAATGATCAGCTTTGCCGTCTGAGTATCACTGCAATGCTTTACAATTCATTGTTTTGTATTCAGCAGTTCATTTGTTAAATAGCCTCCGCAAATAACAAAGGGCTTTTCTACATGCTGAGAACACGATCCATTTTTTTGTGCATTGAAAATGTGAAGCATTATTTGTTTTTTTTTTACATAAGCTGTCTAGTGTTTCATTCCATTAATTGGGCAGTGTATTGGAAGAAATGAAACTGATACCAATAATAAATTAATTACCATTGCCAATATTAATCAAATCATTACTAAAAATAACCAACTATTGAGTCACTGTGTGAAACAAATGCAAGGATATGATATTGTTTTATGATATTGTTTTTCTCATATGAGATATTTTGATAGGTGTGTGCAAAAGTTGTTGTACAATTTTAAGTTCAATTTCAGGAGACAAGGTTTCAGAAAAAAGCTGGCAACCTTTAGCTGATGGTTGGGTAGGTGTGTGGGAAACACCTGGCAGGAACCTGGAGCAGAAGTAATTAACTCATGGTCTACATATATAGAATAAAATGCTATTATAGGAAATATTATGCAGGAAGTTAGCAATCTGCTTTTGTTAGAGGGCAATCATTCTTATTACTATTTCTTATGATTATTTTTCCAGAGGTTTGTGGTAAAACATACAGCATAACTGTTCATACAGAACATTGGCACAAAGTAAGCAGTCATATAATAAAATATGTCCTTTATATTTTTCCAGTGAATTGAACAAAGCCCAGAATCTCTAAGGTACAGATTAAATCTTTGAAAACAGGTGTGAGTTTTCCCTGACATAGCCTACAAAAATCCAGCAGCAACATTTGCTGGTCTTCTCAGCTATTAGGGCTTACCACTACAACTGCAACCTACACTACATTCAGTTCCACATTGAGCAGAGTCCAGTGGATTGTTGAATGTCCATTTGGTATTTTGACCAACAAAAGCTGGATTCTGCTATGCTGCTAGTATCACTCTATTGAGAATGGAGTGCCAACTTGCAGAGCAAAGAGACCATTTTAAATATGTACACATATTATATAATGTTTATCCAGCTAAGTTTGTTTAACCTTTAGGCACTTTCTAGTAACATACTCTTACCCCTTTGCCCATGCAATTTAGTGCAATATTGAGTTGCCCTGTTTCCTTAAAGTACTTAAACAGGGCAGCAGTTGTAGTTGTTATGTGAGAGTTAGCATTGCAACCTACTACATTTGATGTCCTGTCTGCTCTGAATGTAGCTTGGATTAAAAAATTATTATTTTCACAAAAAATCTGTTGTGTTATATTGGTGATGTATGTGTATCTAGTTTTTTTGATTGATGATTGTAAATAGTTTTTTAGTATAGTATTAGTTATACATTTCTTATTAGTTATTAAGATACTGTATTTGAGAGTCTAGAAGTAGTAGTTGGTAAGAGTAATAGTTGCATAGATATTTACGTAAAATTTTGGGTTGGTATTGTTTAATATATTTGTTCTGCAACTGACTTTATCGACACAATAGAGATAAACACAATTTCCAATACTGTTGTGCAAAATATTTAGTTTGTATCACAGACTTTGGAAGTAGAAATTGGTGTTCCTGGTACTGCTCTAACCACGGCACATAGCGGAATGAATTGACCATTGCTCTGCTCATATACTATAAATTCTGTAAAATGCCTGAAACTCTGTGAAATGGCCTATTCTGCCTCAAAACTAAATTTGCACCAAATTTTGCTCATCTGTAGTAAACTGTAAAAGTTAAAATCGTTGGCAATACTATAGTTTGCTTACAGATAACTGGTAATTATATTTACCTTTTATGTATTTTTCCAAAAATGTCACAGCAGCAATGACAGAGAAAATAATTAATACTCAGCATGCATCAATTTTTTCAACTATCTTTGAACTACATTAAAAGTTTTTGTTCAACTTTAAGCAATCTTCCTAGGCCAATGCTTATTTGAGATGGTCCCTTGTCACATTATACTTGTTCTGACATCTATATGAGTGGGATCTGGTAGCTATTCTTTAAGATTCATGGGCAGTTCCACATCTATGTAAGTTTCTTTGTTTATCCTTCTGAATCCTGTTTGTCATCAGTTCACTGGCAAGTGACAGAAGCTGATGTTTTACAATCAGATTATACTCAGTTGAAGGAGATGTATATAGTCATGTCCAAAAGTTCTGAGAATGACACAAGTATTGGTGTTTCACAAAGTCTGCTGCTTCAGTGTTTTCAGACCCTTTTTGTCAGATGTTGCTATGGTATACCGAAAATTACAAGCATTTCATAAGTGCAAAGGTTTTTATTGACAATTACATTAAGTTTATGCAAAGAGTCAATATTTGCAGTGTTGACCCTTCTTTTTGAAGATCTCTGCAATTCGACCTGGCATGCTGTCAATCAACTTCTGGGCCACATACTGACTGATGGCCGCCCATTCTTGCCTAATCAATGCTTGGAGTTTGTCAGAGTTTGTGGGTTTTTGTTTGTCCACCTGCCTCTTGAGGATTGAACACAAGTTCTCAATGGGATTAAGGTCTAGAGAGTTTCCTGGCCATGGGCTCAAAATTTCGATGTTTTGATCCCAGAGCCTCTTGGTTATCACTTTTGCCTTATGGCAATGTGCTCCATCATGCTGGAAAAGGAATTGGTCATCACAAAACTGTTCTTGGATAGTTGGGAGAAGTTGTTCTTGGAGAATATTTTGGTACCATTCATGGCTGTGTTCTTAGGCAAAATTGTCAGTGAACCCACTCCCTTGGCTGAGAAGCAACCCCACACATGAATGGTCTCAGGATGCTTTACTGCTGCATGACACAGGACTGATGGTAGCGCTCACCTTTTCTTCTCCGGACAAGTATTTTTCCAGATGCCCCAAACAATCTGAAAGGGGATTCATCAGAGAAAATGTCCAATCCTTGTACCTTTTGCAGAATATCAGTCAATCCCTGATGTTTTTCCTGGAGAGAAGTTGCTTCTTTGCTGGCCTTCTTGACACCAGGACATCCTCCAAAAGTCTTTGCCTCACTGTGCATGCCGATACACTCACACCTACCTGCTGCCATTCCTGAGCAATCCTTGCACTGGTGGTCCCCGATCACGCAGCTGAATCAACTTTAGGAGACAGTCCTGGCACTTGCTGAACGTTCTTGGGAGCCCTAAAGCCTTCTTCACAACTATTGAACCTCTCTCCTTGAAGTTCTTAATGATCCGATAAATGGTTGATTTAGGTGCAATCTTACTAGCAGCAATTTCTTTGCCTGTGAAGCCCTTTGTGTGCAAAGCAATGATGACTGCACGTGTTTCTTTGCAATAACCAAGGCTAACAGAGTTAGAACAATGATTTCAAGCACCACCCTCCTTTTAAAGCTTCGAGACTGTTATTCTAACTCAAGCAGCATGACAGAGTGATCTCCAGCCTAGTCTTCGTCAACACTCTCACCTGTGTTAAGGAGAGAATCACTGACCTGATGTCAGCTGGTCCTTTTGTGGCAGGACTGAAATGCAGTGGAAATGTTGTTTTTGAGATAAAGTTCATGATCACTCTTCATGACATTCTGGAATATATGCAAATTGCCATCATAAGAACTGAGGCAGCTGGCTTTGTGAAAAATAATATTTGTGTCATTCTCAAACATTTTGGCCATGACTGTACATTAGCTATGGGGTTGTTATGTGTTGTGAAAATGGTCAGTTGCTTTGTGCTGAGGTAAAGTGGTTTATTGTTGATTGCTACAGAGGACTGGTATGGTGCATTTATACAGTCAGCCCTTTGCTCGGAAAGCACTATTGTGGAAGATGCCTGAATGTGGGCTTAGGGGCAAAATATTGAACGTTCAATGTGTATAAAAAAAAAAAAACGAACAGAGGATTACTTACCTTTTATGAACAGTTTGTCAAATCCACTAGATGGGGATTTAAATGCTCTGGCAAAGCCTATGGATTTGCAAGTTAACACTTACCATGGCATATTATAAAAAAAAAAAAGTTGTAAAAAATGTTATAATGATGAATATTATTTATTATTAATATGACCAAAAGCATAGACTAAAGCGCTAATAAAGTTCACATATAGCCAGAGTTATAACTAAAAATTTTATCACAGGGCGAGAAGCAAAACTGCTGCCTCCCTAGACCCCAATTTTAACCAAATGAACCTAAAATATTCATAAACTGCACCTTTAGTATGCAGGGCCATAGTTACGGCCCTGCATATAGGGTATGTCTGTAAGTGTAAGTTGCAGAATAAGATAATGGGTTGAGTTAATTTCAGGAAAGTAGATACATGAAAACTCATGAAAGAGTAAAATGTCCAAAAATGGCCCATACACACAAAATATATTTAATGGTATGCTCTGGTACAAATAGAAAGCCCTGTCTGTCTCTAAAAAAATTCAATGTACAATTTGATTGTGTAGAGTGGAAAAAGTTTTTCCACGCGAATCATGGAAATCGGAAAATGCTAAATATTGTGTGGCTCCTGGAGGAGCAATTATGACACATTACCTGGTACTGATATCAACAGTTCTTTGTTCCAGTCCTTGGTAGCTGTAATTTAGGCTATGTGTTAGGTATCTATTCTGTTCACTGCAAGTTGTTCAGCAAACATGTATGAACTTCTCCTTCTGTGTAATACCCTTTAGAGTGTGGCCTGATTGCAGATGTTGAGGACTGGTACTGGGGATGCAAATGTTCTGCACTTTCTTTCCTTTTCAAGTGCTGAAGAACAGTATGTGCAGATACAATAACATCAGGGGTTTTAAATATTACTGATAATGTTTTTTAGCCTTTTCACAATATGAGGTACAGACTTTTGCAGAAAAGTATATTTTTGCCTAATTGTAGAACACTGGTTATGTCTCATCTTGAATAATTTATTATTATTACAATTATTTATATAGCACCACCAGAGAATATGGAATCATTCCCATACATTCCTGCCCCAGTGGGGATAACAGTCTAAATATTTAACATGGTTTACTCTCAAGTTAATGTGGTTAACTCCTATATTATTATACCATATTACAATGTTAGTTCCACATAGTTAAAGAATATCCCAGAACACTGAAATCTATTTATTTAGTTTTCCAGAGTGTAGACATGCCTAATATGTGTATTTTACTGAAGGTCTGCATGACAAAGAGGGTCAAAAATAGTGATATTTTTATTAATTTTCTTTTAACCTTTAGGTGACACAGAGACTCATTTAGGTCACCTCAATTTTTATACCTAAAATACAATGCAAACTGAATAATAAAGATCAAAATAGCAGTTGTTTTTGCCTACCATCCATGAACTTGACGTCACTGGGACTTTGCACCACAAAAAGGAAGAATTTCAGTGCTTCTGCAGTGTAGAAAGACCATTCAGTTTTGAGTGCTGTTTGTACAGCAGGATCAGGTACCAAAGAGAGAAATTCCTTGCTCCATTGATAAACCTGCTGGTTCTCCTATGTGGAGTTTTTATGTTCTTCCCGTGTTTGCATGGGTTTCCTACCACACTTCAAAAACATACTAGTGGGTTGACTGCTATTAACTTGACCTTAGTCTCTTTCCGTCTGTGTGTGTATGTTAGGGAATTTAAACTGTAAGCTCCAGTGGGGCAGGGACTAATGTGAGTGAGTTCTCTGTACAGCGCTGCGGAATTAGTGGTGCTATATAACTAGCTGATGATGATGATGAACGAAGCTTTTCTGTCAACTAAATTCTGCTAAAAGTAACTGTCTAACCAAATAGAATCTGGGATTTGTATCACCCACATGCAAATAAGAAGATATCGTTTTCACACGGCTTGTCATGCACCTCAGACATTTTGAGATATGCCCATGCAACCTTATCAGATAGACATGTGGTTAAGCACTTTCCATCTTTTCACCTGGCATTGATCACAAGCAACAGCAGCAAACCCATGGCAAAGTTTAACATTGATATATATATATATGCTCATAGATACCATACCAGCAGCGAGAGATGGGGGTAACGGAGGCTTACTTGATCCAAAAATTGGACACAGTTGCACCCAGAGGTTTTAGTGACTTGATACATCTACACATCTTTAATTGAAAAGCACATGATAGCCCTACTCACAGGGGGGTATTCAATTGTTAGCGAGTTTGGAAGTTCGAGCGTGCTAAGTCATTTTTCTGCTATTTTACCTTATTTTCGAGCGCGAAAACTTCTCACGCAATTCTAATCTTTTTTTTTTTTTACCGAAACGGTGTTATCGAGCTCCAAGCATTTGTCAATGTTAAAGTATAGGCTGGCTGCGAACCCTTAGTGGAAAAAGCTATTCAATTGTTTTTTAACGCTGAGTGTGAAAAAGGCAAATCTGCTGTTTCATCTCGCACCTCCTTGGTCTGCTCAAAGAAATTTTTTTTTTTTATTAAGTTAAGAAAAATATACATTAAACTGAAAAAATCGGTGTAAAAGTTCATAAAAATAACCTAAAAACAGAAAAGTACTTAAAAAAGTGTATAATAATTAATAATTTTTTGAAATTTCCCCCTTTAGAAAAAACCATAGTGGTGCATGTATTTAAACTTTTTTATATTATTTTTTATAAGGGGGGGGGGGGGGGTGGTTGTGCCAAAGTATCATGTTTTTTTATTATTTTTTTAAAAGCAAAATCGTTTGCTCCCCACTCTATTTAGTCTTCGCCCCAGTGCTGGCAGGCTATTGATGTGTGAGTTAAACTCCTTGAAAAATTTGACGTAGGGTTCCCCCTAATTTAATTGAACCAGCACTAGGCAAACCAGCCGGGGTGATAGGCACTATAGCAGGGGGGGGGGGGGGAACGCAGTTTGGGTCCCACGGCCATAATGACTAAACGCCCACAGACTGTTCAGCGCTGGCCTGGATTCCCTAGGGATTGTGGTCCGCTGAAAAATGTAAGCGGGCCACCCCCCTAGGGACACCCAGGCCAGTGCCGATAGAACTAGGGCTCTTCCTACTACCCCTGGGCTATGGGTAGTAGGGTAATAAATGGGGATTTTGGATAAAAAATAAATAAAAAATAAATTGATTTGTGGAACTACATGTCCCAGCCAGCCATGTTGTCCTAAATAGTGTGGGCATGCTGCTACTTGTCTAACTACAAGCACCAGCGTACCCATAGCACCCAGGGCATGTTTGCACTTGTAGTAGAACCACAAGTGCCAACATGCTCTTACACCCACGACTGGCTGTGATCTGTAGTTCCACAAAGCAAAATGTTAAATAAAAGCACAACACCCTCATTCCAACCACAAATCTTTATTAAAAATAATAAAACCCCAAGAAATACAGTAAACACCCTCATGTACACCATAGATTTTTATTAAAAAAAAAAAAAAAAAAAAATACTCACCATGGACGAAATCCTCAGTTTTATGACGCTTTGCTTACACACACTCATTTACGCAAAGTCCCAACAAATATTTGTACCTTCTAAGAAAGGTCCGGCTTGCCCACTGTCCCACAAATATTTGTACCTTATAAATGTCCATGCTTGGCCAGTGTTCAAGAAATGTTTGTAAATTTCAAAAAATTTACCTCCTTGTAAAATCTTTAATTCTGCTGTACAGGGGGGTCCATTGTTGCTTGCAGTGCTGGGGCCCTTCTTCATTGCAGTGTGGGGGCCCATTCTCTTGTGCAGTGCTGGGGCCCTTCTTCATTGCAGTGTGGGGGCCCATTCTCTTGTGCAGTGTTGGGGCCCTTCTTCATTCATGTGTGGGGGCCCATTCTCTTGTGCAGTGCTGGGGCCCTTCTTCATTGCAGTGTGGGGGCCCATTCTCTTGTGCAGTGCTGGGGCACTTCTTGATTGCAGTGTAGGGGCCCAATCTCCTTTGCAGTGCTGGGGCCATTCTTGATTGCATTAATTTACTTTTATTTTTTTATACTAAAATGACTGCCTTAACCACTCCTCATTTCAAACTCGCTAGGACCAATAATAGAGTGCAAGGGGGTGCATGCAAAAAAACAATTGAATTGAGGGTTTTTTTTTTTAAACGCGCGCTCGAACAGGAAAAAACAAGCGCGGTTTTTTTTTTCGAGCGCAAAATTTTAACGCATCTCGCTAACAATTGAATACCCCCCACTGTGTCCATATGTAGCAGTATCCATGATGATCTATTAAACTGGTTTACCTAATGCCTCACAGAACAGGTCCATGATATTAAACCACAAGACCATAACTCCTTAATATATCTCACTCACTGATATAGCCTAGATGCAGTTTAAATCTCAATATGGTCAAATCTGCTCAAATCTCATCTCTTATGATGTACAAGTATGTGCTTGAGAAAGATCCTCAGTATGCCTTGGCTAATCGTAATGTTGCAATGTTGTAATGTATTAAGCCATGTGGAACTTTAAGGTTGCACCTCCAGATCATATAGATTGCACAAAGATGATAAAAAATATTTTTTATATTTTTCATTTTATATGTTACCTCTGATTTTGGCTTGTGTGCTATTTCTTTGCAGTACACGGTCATAAAAAATAATAATGATTTGAAAAATTTGTTTTACTGTTGATAAGGCTACCATAGTGACATTTTAGCTTAAATGATTGTTTAATAAAGAATACTCTCACTTTATATTAAGTTGCACCAGTATGGCAGCAACAAATGTTGGACTGAAATACCTACATTAGCAGCACTAGATCATCAGCAATAATCTTCAGTCTTTTTCAGAATAATCGTGATTCTAGGCGCTTTGCATTATCAGACATAGGAAGTGTTTTTATACACTGTCAGAATGGATACTAAATGATTGAATGTGTCTGCAAACTAGCTTATTGAAACAGTGCACTCCCACTGATGATCTGTTTTCCAATGTAGCTATCATGTAGTAGATTATTGTCCTGAGATTTGTAATGGACCATTGATTATTTGTTTTCCATTATTTCTTTAGGATAGTATGTTTTTAACACTGCACTAAAAATGACCTTCCTTTCATAGGTAGTCACTTTGTAGAATATGATTGCATTGTACTTTAGGAAGAACTAGACTACCACATCTTGATATTTAGATTTGATTAACTTTATGCGCAAAATAAGGAATACTGTATTCTAACATTTGTTTGTTAACAAAATTTTATTGTGTGCATGTGCTCCTTAAAAATATTTTTTTAAATAAAACTTGATTGATACAAACACATATCAGCATATACATCCCATGGATATGCAGTTCAGCAATTACTGAGTTGACTCCGGTGGTCTTAAACTCTATGACCGCAACCCCGACAGCAGATAACACAACAGGAATACATACACCAGAGGTGATTCCCCAACACACTGGCAATACTGACAGGTTGGAAGACGGACCTCAAACAGTGGCGACGAATGAAGAAGCGGGCAGTCAGCAATGACGTCACTCTCAAGGTGCACTTTCTCTTTAATGTACTAAGCTTTTTAAACAACATTGTAGAGGAGGCGCGCACTTAAATTACCGGCTTCTAGGCTTAGTAGGTTACTACAGGTGATTCATAAACCATTTGGTCACTAGAGCTACTTCAATTACAGACATGTCCAAGAAAAGTTGACCAGACAGGTTAGCCTGGTCTGAGTCTGCAAAGGCTGCTTGGTCAGTTCTACAAGCACCTGACTTCCGAAGGAACAACAGTATGCAACCGCAAAGAAGGAATGTTTTGCCATAAAATTAGCTACAGAAGCTCTGCGCTATTATCTCCTAGGCAGAGAATTCTCATTAATAATAGATTATGCAACATTGCGGTGGATGCAGAACAACCGGGAGGTAAGTGCCAAGGCAACCCATTGGTTCTTGCAACTTCTCAGGTTCTCAGTAGAACATAGATCCGAGATCCTACATAAAATTGCAGATGCACTGTCATGAAAAGGTCAGCTGCCCGGTACTTGGTGATGCTAGGGAGTGGGATATGTGACAAAGGGAGGGGTTTGCCACAGGCTTCTAAAAGAGGAGTTCGGTATTTATCTGTAGAGAAAGGCTGCAAACAGAGCTCCACATTTGTACAGTAGTGCACCCAAGTTAAAGATAGACAGGTAGACGACATATGTCTGACAAAGAAATAATAAATTCAGCAATGCCCTCAAAAGATCCTCCATAATAGTGTCTTGACATGTAGGAAATCGAAATGTTGCATAAAGTAACAGTTTTGCTTGTGAAAAAGGTTTTGTGTTACCTGTAAATCACAACCATCACATTTTATACATTTGCTCTTTGATTAAGGTTATCATCACCTATACATCTTCCACAAATCCAGCAAATATATTTGTAATAACCAGATTTTGCACCACTCACCACCTTGGAGCTGGTGGCTGGGTGTACACTAGGATCTGGCTGTCCTTTAAAGATTCCACAATGACACTATTTGTGACAAGTACGCCAAACAGATGATGCTTACACAGGTTTGCTGAACCACTTTTGCTACACTTTATACACTTCCTACAATAAGAGCACGACTAATGGTGCCAGGTTTGTATTTAAGATAGAGGCTCTGTAATATATTATTTCATTACAGCCTCTTTGCCTTGTTGAAGCTAATTATGCGAAATGCGCCTCAGCGTTTCTCTGTTAGTCCGCACTTATTACGCTTTATGCTGTAGGGAAATAATATATTACGGAGCTTCTATCTTAAATATGAACCCAGCACCATTAACCATGTTCTTATTGTAGGAAAAGTATCTTTTAAACCTATTAATATTTATCACAGATATATTTAGGTTTTTTATCATTAATATGGGTCTCTCTCATTACTAGATAGAGAGCTCACAATAATTTTCCTGATAATATCATTTTACTAGCAAGAGTTAACAACACCAACCATTGGCAATTTTATTATTTAATTCTTGATAATCTGACAGGTTGCATGTTATGATAGATTTTCTATGGGGAGTGGGGTTTATTAGAAATTCACCTCCAGGAGATACTTTTGTGACAACTCACAATGACTTATAGAGGACATTGATTGACTCCTTGTTACATGATGTTGAAAAAGTACACCATCTATGGAGAATTTAGGATACCTCCCTATTGTAATTACCTTTAATGGTGATTATTATAAGAGAGTCCCCTATAGACAAACGCAATTAAATAGTGACAGTGTGGGACTCGAGCTTTCACTTACCTGAAGGGGTTAACATGGGATGTAGACACGTGGAGGGGAGGGTCTTGTGTCTTTGTATAGTATGCTGCACTTCCTGGTCTGAGTCACTCTGCTAGCAAAATCCCCCCACCCACGCCATTTTAAGTAAGTTATAAGGGCTAGTGTTTTTTTGGTTACAACCAATTATAGGGCTTATATTCAGGTAGTGGGGGAGGAAGGCACTGCGATCAGCAGCTGATATATATGGCTCTATCGTGATTGGCCGCAGGTATCTGTCCACTTGCAAGGCAACGGTAACTCTTGTCCCTTCCGTGGGGAAGGGCCTCACCCGGCTCAGTGAGGGAGGGTGAATGAGTAGTGAGGTGAGTGGAGTTTACTGACGCCAGGTTAGGGCCGGCCAAGCAGTTGGGGTCATGAGAGGAGTGGGTGGACTTAAGGGGGTATTGCCATGTTACGGGTATCGCTGGAGCTGATCCGCAGTGCTCTTTCTCCGCCACCAGGATAATTAGGTTATAATAAAATACTTTAGTTTGCCACTTTACTCAGGTCTCTGTGTCTTTATTTTATATAAGTTGGTTATTTTATTAAGGTATGGTGAAGGTGATGAAGGGCATACACGGTGAACTATTTATATTGCACCTATGTTGCTTAATATTTTAAGTAATGAGAAATAATAATATACCCCTACAGCAACTATTTAATCACCAAGTGATATGAAATATTATTGGAATTATGAATTAGTGGATATAAATCACTTTGACACAAAATAGAGAGTGAAACACACATTTATTAATGATCACAAGTGACAACAGAGATTTTGTAGTTGATCTACATTTTATCTCACATCCTTTCACTTTTGTTTTTACATATTTCGCTGGCTTTTTCACTAAAACGGATAATACTATATGTTTTAACTTTAACAATAAAGATATTTTTTTTAATGATTGTTACATTTGCATCCCAGTGTGCCCCATTATACACTTTTTCTGGATTTTTTATTACATAGATGTTAGGGAGCACCTCTCAGATGATTGTTTTGATGGTATACTATGAATTTATCAAAACTTTATGAGGGAATTCCGATGGGATAGCTGCTATATTGATACCTGGGGCTAGATTTATTAAACTTTTGGTTTGAAAAACTGGAGATGTTGCCTATAGCAACCAATCAGATTCTAGTTATCATTTATTTAGTACATTCTACAAAATGACAGCTAGAATCTGATTGGTTGCTATAGGCAGCATCTCCACTTTTTCAAACCCGCAGTTTAGTAAATATACCCCCTGGTGCGGCTGTTACATATTCTGTTAGGATGGTACAGTCAACAAGTGTTGTAGTTCCAGCAATCAATCAAACAAAAGTATTTACAATTTCCTGCTTCTATCTAAACACTCAGTCACCTTACCAGTGACTGGTCAACTACTTCAGCATCAGTCGCCCCACCCACAACACAAACCGAGCTATTTATGCTTCCTCCACAGCATTAACTACCTAAACCAGAAATTAATCACACTCATGTGTTCCACCTGTTAACCTGTGTTCTGTGTGTAGAAAAGTGTGGAGAATTAACCCTGTCTGCAGCACAAGCCTGCAGACTCCCAGAGACAGTATCAGTCTCTCCCTTAACAGTCTCTGTCAAACTGCCCTTTTGCCGCAATATGCAATATATGTCACTTATATACACACAGAGATACCACCACAGTTGTAGGTGTAGTTCTACAAGCACTAGCATGCCCAGACCTATAATGGCAGCCTGGGCTGGCTGTGACTTGTAGTTCCACAAACTAAAATGGTATTTTAATTTTATTTGTCCACTTTATTACCCTACACCCACCACCTCAGAGGTGTAGGAAGAGCTTTCAGCATTGGGCTGGGTATTTCTAGAGTGGGAACCCACACAATTATTTTGAGGACCCCGCTCCATAGCATATCCAGCCCAGTGCTGAATAGCCTAGGGTTTAGTTGTCATTATGGCAGGGGGACCCTGCCGCGTGTCTACCTGCTATAGTGTATTCACAACGCCTGGTTTGCCTAGTGCTGATTGTGGTGAAAGCGGGGGGACCCCACTAATTTTTCACCAATTTCGTTGCAGTCAGCGATAGGCTGGCAGCTCTAGGGTTAATAGTGTTTATAGGTGGGGACTCCACACTTTTTTTAATCATCTGATACAGCCGGCAGATCCCCCTTAATGCCAGCAGTGTGACTGTTGGCATTTTCAGTGTCAGCAACCACACTGTCACCATTTTATGTGTGTCGGCATTTCATACATATCGCTTTTTATGGTGTCGGGATTTATTGACTGTCATTGTTTCTAGCATTAGGTATTTCTTACTTCACTATTTTATGTGTTGGGATTTTTGTGTCACTGTTATTGGTGTCGGCATTTTAGTCATAGGAAATGCACCCCTTGGTAAGCAGCATGCAGCTGCAGAATAAAGGGAGCAAAGCATGGGAATGCAGCATGGTGGCTAGGAAGATGATGCAGGCTGATGAAACAAGCCAAATCTAAAATCAGAATAAAGAAATTACTACAGAGTCTATCCCCTATATAGTTAGAAAAACACTGATACAGATGCAAGCTAACAAATACACATCAGCTATCCAATAAGAACACATTGTGTAAACAGAAGTAAAGACAGATGAAAAGAAAATTTGTGAAGCTATTCATAACATGTATTATCTTAAACATACTTCCATCGTGTATAAGCTTCATGAACAAATGTGAAATAAAATGAATGACATGGAAAGTAGATTCAGGAAAAATAATCTATGCTTAGTGGTTCTCCCTGAATCACTAAAAGGTTCTGCTATTATTCATTTTTTGCCAGTTAATCTCCCTTCGCTGCTTAAAACACCTTTTAAAAAAATGTCCTGGTTGCAAACACATGTTATAGCATGCACACAAGACTGTCATCACTACTGCTGAGGACTTAGATTAGCCCTGTAGATAGAACAAGAGATATGGTAGAAAAATAAGTAAATTTTAGACACTCAGAGATTGGTTTGGTCGTGGCTGCGTGCGCTTGAGTTTGGCACTCCTCTACTGTACTTGACTATAGCAAAATGCCCCTTCCACGCCCCGTTCACAAAATCGTAGGCTACAGTGTCCTTTGTGTTCAAAGATGGAGTGCATAGAGCTGCGTTGACTGGCGTATGCCCAAGTTCTGGACATGCGCAGAGTCATTTTGTGTACGATACGCTCAAAATCAGCGGATACATGTCTTGATGAATTAGGCCCATATTGTGTACTCATATATCTTGAGGTGCAAGCATTTTTTAAATTACAAAAAAAATCTTTTTAAAAATCAATTTAATTTCAATCATGTAAGAAAATAAAATGTTAAAAATCCATTGCTCCTCTGTACAATCTGGCTTTTTGGAGATTGCTAGACACTCTTGGGAGTCTAGGAGATCACCGATTAGTTTGTGAGTCATGCCCCCTCATACACTTTCACATGAACTCCCCTAGGGGATCTCCTGGAGGAGAGATTTTTAAGTGGGTATGTATGATACACATATAACCAATATAGATATATAACCACCTAAAATCAAAGACTGCTGTAAAAAAGTGTATGCACTTTTGTTGAAATTAAGTTGTTACCTAACCTATGACATCAGACTTTAACACAGGGATTGTGGTGGCCAATGATAGTGTCAACCGCTGGTCACTGCAGTATTTGTTACGTGAGTGCTGGCGTATTTTCTAATTAGTCGAGAGGAGCTGCTCTCTTTGGTTTGGATCCCCTATGTAAAGCAAATGGAATAGCAGTCAGTAGTCAGTGACCTGATTATGTACTTGAAAAACATTTTGGGATTAAAGCTTCAGGCTTGCATTTCACCTGGAATCTGCTAAAATGTAGACCGACCACTCCTGGGATGATTCAGGGTTTGCTGGAGTCCCAAAGCCTTAGAAATGACTTTGTAACCCTTCTCAAACTGATATATATTTCAATAACTTTGTTTCTCATCTCTACTGGAATTTCTTTTGATCGTGGCATACTGAACTGCTTGATGAGACCTTTGTGCCAACTTCACATTGCTGGAAAGGTTCTATTTAAGTGATGTTTGGATTGAACAGGGCTGGCAGTAATCAAGCCTAATTATGTCTTGTGTAATTGAACCCAATTATCAATTCAATTTGGTTCATTGGTTGAATGAGTAATGAGGTGGCATTTATTACTTCACACAGGGCCAGTTGTTGTTGGATAACTTTTTCCCTTCAATAAATTAAATGTTTGTTTACTCAGGTTGTCCTTGACTCATATTCAAATTTGTTTTAAGATCTGAAACAATTAAGTGTGATAAATATGCAGAAACAGAATAAATCAGGAAGGCAACAGATAACTTGTCACACCACTGTACTGATGAAGCCTAGTGGCACAGTAGTGGCATAATAAAGTAAAGGACACCTTTAAAACATACAGGCAGAGTAGTAATAACAGCTTATTAGTAGATAGCCGTAGCATTAAAACATTGTAATTTTAGAAAAGGAGATACACCAAATTGAGCAAAGCCCATAATGTAAAATAATGCAAGATGAAATTTTCCTTGGGCCCTCCCATCTGCCTTTTTTAGGGCATGCATAGTTTAACAAACCAAGCACTCAGTGACAGGGGAATACCACTTTTGTGGCTGAAGTGCTTCATTTCTTTATGCCCCCATTAAAGATTATGCTTGTAATTGGCGGTAACAATTATAACCCTCATAAAATTTCAAGTTCATTTTGATGAACACCAGTTTTTCAACATTTTTTGGAAGTAGCCTCCTATGTTGTTTGCTCACAATCTTCCCGACTATGCTTAACACTCTTTCAGAGAACACATGTGAGGGTGGGTAGCTTCAATACACCACAGCTAGTTTGTACAAGGGGCTCCACATTTCTTTCACTAGGATGCTAATTTAAACATTATCATTAAAGTAATCTTCCTCCATTCTACTAATACAAGGTGTATCAAATTGAGATGTGGTAGAGATGTCAATAATATATTTGGAGATTTCTTTTAAGTTTGACCAGATGTCATAATAATCTTTCACATTGGTGCGCTGTGTTGACTCATCAGTGTGACACTTAGAAGAGGTATGATTTTCTTCTGGCAGTGTCTAAACTCATTTCATTTGTTACAATTTCAAATGGTTCAAGTAGCTTGCATATAACCAAATGGATTCCACAGTGTACTGGAGTAAGGTAACACATACCCCCGCTACCTATCCCATGGCTTAATATGTAGGTCTTGATGGCTTGTTGTTGTTCTTCCAGTCATCAAAGTATATAAAGGGTGGAATTCCAACTAGTTACTACTTCTTTCTTAAGTTGATCGTATGGCAGATCATATATTTCTGCAGCTGCTGCAATGTTCTACATGCAGTGGCTGAATGCAGAAAATGCCCAGAAATTTTACGGACCAAAGACAGTATCTCCTGTGCTAACCTCATTTTTTTTTTTAGAAAATCTGAACCATGAAGTTTATTGTGTATGCAAAGCAAGGTACGTGTTGAAATTCATGCAGTTGTAATGCACAAAACATGTCCGCTCCATTATCGGTAATAAGGAGTCCTGAGGAAAGTCTTAGCGGGTAAAGTCATTTTGGTATGACATTCCAGAGTTTTTCAAACAGTAGCTTGCCTGTGAGTGACCTGGTATTGGATGCTATCACTACTTTGCTGAAAGGACGAAGTCCTCTTCATCATCATCCATGATAATGCTACAGGCACTGCTGCTGCTGAAGGCGATACACCTACCTATTCAGTGTGCTGTCATGGTTCTCTAGTTTTTTGTTTGACTGATACTACCTGTCCACACATTTGTAGTGTTGTGTTTAACCTCCCATTACAACTGAGGAATTGCTGCTAGGGAGAAATGGAATTGAGGTGGAATTTTATAATGTGGACACATGATCTCAACTAATCTACTAAAATCTGACAATGGCGAAAATCGAATGCACATCCAAAGCTAACAAAGCTGTCATGGCTTTAGTGATACACATACTGGCTGTCATACTTGGTTCCTCTTGAAATCGATTGTTTCACAGACAATTGTTTAAAACTATCATCATCATCAACATTTATTTATATAGCGACAGCAGATTCCGTAGCGCTTTACAATTGGGAACAAACATTAATAAGACAATACTGGGTAATACAGACAGAGAGGTAAGAGAACCCTGCTCGCAAGCTTACAATCTATAGGACAATGGGAGTTTGAAACACAAGGGCATGTGCTACATCATATTGCACAATGGACCAGCTAGAATGCAAAGGTAAAAGTATTGAGTGGGCTGTGTGTGTGGCAATGTTGGTCAGGGTTGTTGTCTTGCGTTCGCTGTGTAGAGGATGGTAATAGGGTAATCTAGGGAAATTAGGATGGTGGTTGAGGAATATCATAACCTTGTCTGAAGAGGTGGGTTTTCAGTGAACGCTTGAAGGTTTGAAGATTAGAGGAAAGTCTAACTGAACCAGGGAGGAAATTCCACAAAGTGGGTGCAGCCTGGAAAAAATCCTGTAACCGAGAATGGGAGGATGGATGGGAGGATTTTTTGGGGGGGTTGCTGCTCAGAGTCAAAGGGGGACCTGTTTTTTTTGCCTACTTAATTGTACAGATATGATACTGCCCCTTCCACAATAGCCTTCACATTCGAATACTTGCACACTCAGCAAACAATTTCAGTAAACGACCTCCCCACATTCTGTCAATTCTAAAATGGCAGTTGAGAACTGGAGGCAGGGCTATATATAGAAGATCTTGATCTAAAACATGTGAGATCAGACATTTTCCCGGAATTTATGTTTTGCTTCAATTTCAGATTCAAATTTGGTGGGAGTCATCATCATCATTAACATTTATTTATATAGCACCAACATATTCCGTAGCACTTTACAATGTGGGAAAAAACACAGTAATAAACAAACTGGGTAAAACAGACAAAGAGGTGAGAAGGCCATGCTCCAAAGCTTACAATCTATGGGACAATGGAAGTTGGATACATGAGGTTATGTCTTCACATTGCATTTTGATCCAGCCAGATTGCAAAGGTAAAAAAACAAAAAAGGGATTTTATGCTATATGATCCAGATACACAGCAATGTTTGTCAGGGGGTTGCTGTCTTGTGTGGATTCTGTAACATGTGGTAATAGGGTAATCTAGAGAGGTGAGAGGATGGTTGAGGAATATTATAAGCTTGTCTTAAGAGGTGAGTTTTCAGAGAATGCTTGAAAGTTTGTAGACCAGAGGAAAGTCTTATTGTGCGAGGATGGGAATTCCATAGAGTAGGTGCAGCCCTTAAAAGTCCTGAAACCTTGAATGGGTGGGTGTAATGAAAATGGGTTAGAGATGTAGGTCTTGTGCAGAACAGAGTTGTCATGTTGGGAGATATTTTCAGACAAATGAGGAGATGTATATTGGTGCAGCTTTGTTGATGGCCTTGTAGGCTAGTAAAAGTATTTTCTATAGGATTTGGTAAAAAACAGGCAACCAGTGTAGAGACAGAGTGATTCAGCAGAGGAATAATGATTTGCAAGGAAAAACAATCTAGCTGCTGTGTGCAAAACAGATTGTAGGGGTTTGAGTTTGTTTTTAGGAAGACCAGAAAGGAGGGAATTACAATAGTCAATACAGGAGTCATGGCTCGGTTGCTCTTACTCCAAAATTTGGATCTGTCAGATTTACACAAATCTAAACTGCTCATTTCTATACAAACGTAATGTTCAACACTAGAAATGTTCAAATAATATGAGCCGGTTCAATTGAAATGATTAGTTTGAGGGCATTGTTTAGGGAAATACCGCTGGTTCAATCTAGTTCGACTGCACCAGGTCACACTACTCTCAAAACAGCAACCACGTTTGTGGGTTGAAGTTCCCTTTGGCAATTCTTAATTTTTATAAGATGAGCTATAACATGTTGCCTGTTCAAGCTTATTTTAACAGTTCTTTATTTAGAACAGAAAATATTATTGGGTTTGAGTGTATATGTTACAAGTACTATACAATGTAGCCATTAAGCTCAAAGAAGCATGAACAAGTTTGATAGAGCATAACATGGTAGAACGCGTTTTCTTTGGTAAATTTTACTTGAATGTTTAGTCTGATCTAAAGTTTGAGAAAGTACACTGATATTTTGAATTTCAATTTGTAACTACTTTGAGCATCTCTAATCAACACATTAGGAGTAGCACAGAGGGCTAGTTATACCTGTTGTTGTACCTAACGATTAACCTATTGACAAGAGGATTTATTACATCTATGCTTTAAAAATCTCTTTACTACCTTTCACAAATTTTGCATCTCCAGTGGCTCTGCAGGTTTTAAGTTTTTGATATATGTTTAATTGAGCCTTAATCCTGTGAACATTGTTCTTTTTATACATTTTTGGGCCTATTTATTATAGTATGTAACGTGATGAAGTGTAATTTTGTAACATAGTAACATAGTTGATGAGCTTGTAAACAGACACCAGTACATCAAGTTCATCCTATTTTGGATCTCCTGCGATCCCTATTTTATATTTGAAATTGATCCAGATGAAGCAGCCGCCAATCTGTTTCAATCGGGAAAAATCCCTCCTGACCCAATATTGTAGTCCTATTTCTCCCTGGATCCACTACTATCCTTCATTTTAATTAATAGTCCTAACCCTGGATACCCTTTTCTGCTAAAAATTTGTCTAACCCTTTCTTGAACATGTCAATTGAATTTGCCATCACTACTTTCCCTGGCAGTGAATTCTCTGTATTGACCCTTAATGTATTTGTACATATTAATCATATCCCCAAATAGATACTTCTTTTCTAAAGTAAACATGCCTAAACTGGCTAACTTTTTCTCATAACTTAATGACTCCATTACCCTTTATCAATTTTGTCTCCCGTCTCTGATCTCTTTCTAATTCCAAATTGTCTTTTTTATAGAGTGGTACCCAGAACTGTACTCCGTATTAAAGAGGAGGCCTTACCAATGATTTACATAGTGGCAAAATTATACTTTCTTCCCTTGCATCTATACCCCTTTTTATGCATGCCAATACTATATTGGTCCTTGCAGCTGATGCTTGACATTGATCATTATTGCTAAGTCTACTGTCTACTAGTACTCCCAAATCCTTTTCCATTATAGCTTCCGTTAAATGTACCTAATTTAATTTATAGATTGCATGCTTATTTTTGATCCCTCAATGCATAACCTTACATTTATCTATGTTAAACGTCATCTTACATTTGGCTGCCCAATCCTCAAGTTTATTCAAGTCACTTTGTAGAGAAACTACATCTTGCTCTGATATTATTACCTACAAAGTTTAGTGTCATGTGCAAAAATGGAAACTTTGCTCTCTAAACCATCACCAAAATCATTAATAAATATATTAAACAGGAGTGGCTCCAGCCCGGAACCTTAAGGTACACCACTTAAAACTTTTCACTAATTAGTAAATATTATATTTATCATAACTCTCTGTTCCCTATTCTCCAACCAGTTTTCGACCCAAGTACAAATGTTGTTTCCTAGACCCTGTTCCCTTATTTTGTAAACCAACCTCTTATGTGGCACTGTATTAAAGGCCTTTGCAAAGTAGACCACATCGACTGTACTTCTACGGTCTAAGTTTCCACTAACTTTCTCATAGTAACTAATTAGATTAGTTGACATGACCTATACCTCACAAATCCATGCTGATTCCCACTAATAATCTTATTGCTCACCAAGTAATCCTAAATACTATCCCTTAATATACCTTCCAGTAATTTCCCCATTATTGCTGTCAGGCTTACCGATCTATAATTCCCTGGTTGTGATTTAATTCCCTTTTTAAACAATGACACCACATAAACTATTCGCCAATCCCTTGGTACTGAGCCTGATAAAATTGAATCTATAAAAATTAAGAATAGCGGTCTAGCTGTTTTTGAATTTAGCCCCCTAAGAAACCTTGGGTGTATGCCATCTGGACCTGGAGCTTTATTTACCTTTATTATTTACCTTTATTTTATTCAGTCACATTTGGACTTCTTCCATTATCAGCCAAGTATTAATTAATGGTACAGTTGCATTTCCATTTTTATGTATTATTCCTACCATTTGCTCCTCTCTAGTAAATACTGAAGAAAAAAAAGTTTTTAATACATCTGTTTTTTTCCTTATTATCATTAATCAATCCACACATCAGACTTCTTAGGTGTCCTATATTGTCTTTTTTAATCCTTTTGCCGTTTATATACTTATAAAATCTTTTTGGGGTTTGTCTTACTTTCTTTAGCAACTTGTTTTCCATTTTCTAATTTAGCCAATCTAATTTCCTTTCTGCATGTTTTATTACATTCCTTGTAGATACAGAAGGACTCCTCAGTTCCTTCAGACTTGAACAATTTAAATGCAGGCTTTGTTCTATTCATTTCTTCCCTTACCTTGCCAACGTGCACCTAAACCGCCAGGTCATTCCCAGCCGCTCCTAAAAATCTGTCCACCCAATCCGCAATATGTCCAGCATGGGCAGGCTGGACTGGGGGGCATTTGTCCCCTGTGCTGGTCCCATTGTGGGTTACCTTGGGCTGGGTCACTGGGCCACTTGCATTTTTTTTCCTTTATAATGTTCCTAATAGGCTGCTGAGTCGAATCTTGCCCGCCGGGCTGAAACTTGCCAACCCTCCCCTGCTGTCAAGCCCGAGCACCTCACAGCAACACTGTTTGGCATGCATGGTCCCGGTAACAGATTGCCCTATCTCCCTTTCTAATAATTGAATTCCCTACCACCACCATCTGCCTAGGTCTCTGAATAACTTTTATCCCCTCTATGCTGGAGGGACTGTTCCCCTGGTTGCTAGTGGAAGCAGTCTCACCCAACTACACCAATTCTGAACTGCCTTACACAGTATCTTCATCCAATCTGGCAAATCTGCTGGGATTACTGATCTGCCTCTTACTCCCTATGCTACCCTTTGTAAGTCTTACCCAGCTGCCTACCTGTGCATCCTCCTCTGTCTCTGCTCCACCGACTCAGCTAACTCCACAACGGTGAGCTGTAAGCTCTGCTCCAGGTTGGCAATCTCCCTCAATGTTGCAATGGTCTGCTTCAGATCAGTTACCTGGGCTTCCAAAGAGGCCAATTGCTCACATTTCTCACAGAGGCATATACCTTGTAACAATTGCTCCAAGTGTGCGTACATGTGACAAGATATGCATTGAGTGAGATCTTCAATCCTGCTACCATTCATCTTATTATGACTAACTTAACTCCTTATAACATACTATGAACTTGAAACTACTAACCTTTACTAGCCCCTTACAAGATTCAACCCCTTCCTGGTTTCAACGCCTTACTGGATATAACCCCACACTTTAAACAAAATTGTTACGTTTAGCACTCTATTTATTCACATGAACTAAATTATTTATTCTGTCTAAAGTTATTTCTCAAATTTATGCTAAATGGCAAAAAAAAGAAATCAAGTACTTAAAACTAGTGTACCTTTTCATTTTTTAAAATTCAGCTGAGTATATTAATACCAGGTACTATATGCGCTGCTTCCACAAAACATATTACCGGCACACTCCACAAATAGTGTGATTGGGGTGTAAGGCAGAATTTCACATTGAACTCTTAAGGCAATAGTCCATTTGCAAAAGCTGCAAAATTCCACAGCCAAATGTAGAATGAGTCAAATATTCTGCGGAACAGTTTTAAAATTTCTCTCATCTCTAGTAATTGGTTATTCTTATTCTTCTTGTAATATACATATTTATTGTGAGAGAGATTGTGTGTGTTAATAGTGTATTAAATGTCTTTTTGAAGTATAATATATTATAGGTTTTTCATGTAGCATCAGAATTTTTTTTGCATAGTGGAATAAAATGTATTTTGGAGTTTAATAGAGCTATTTTTGTATTACTTGTACTAAATTAAATTTAATGGACATAAAGGGCATAATGCAGAGTTCGCTTCAAAGGGGGAATAATTTACGCTTAAAAAAGTTCTCAAGATATGTGCAAATTGGCATAAAGGCATAAATGCAAGTGTACGAGAATAGCTTGATGATACGCTATTCAGCTATTATGTATGATCATGCTGTTGAAATGTCAATCAGTATCATCATGACTGCTTTTAAATGTAGTTTATAATTATTAAAAATAATGAAAAAAATTATGCCCCTCCCATATACACCTCCCAAATAGCCACAACCAAAAGTAACAATAAAACCTAAAACTACAAGTGACAGAATGCCCTGGCATCTAAGACCCATTGGGACCTGTAGTACACATGTAAAATATACAGGTTAGTAGTGGTAAATGCAAAGAGCTACAATGATACAATGTATTTATTTGATAACCTATATCAATTGACTACATTAATTTAATTTTCCCTCAACCACAATAGGCTATTATTTCTTTTGCTGGCATAAGCTTGGGGGGAGGCGGGCATGCTATTAAAAAGTATTTATCACATTTTTAAAACACTGCAAAAGTCTGTGCTGATGATCTTCATCAGCATGGATATTAGCAACAGCCGTCAGGCATTTGCAACAGATACGCCTACAGACAGGCATATCTGTCTCCCCCAAAACAGGTGTAAGATGGTGCAAATGTCAGATGCAAGTCATTCTGCATTTCCAAATATGCGTCTTTTTGAGCATGAATAGTGCAAATTTGCACAATTTATGCTATACAAACCAACATAAGTTCAACTCAGTATTAGAAACATAATAGCAACTTTAATTATAAAAGCTGAACAAAAAATGTGAACATTTACAATTATAGGACCCGGCCTATTTCACCTAAGAAACACATGGGGCCTAATTCATTAAGGATCTTAACTTGAGAAACTTCTTATTTCAGTCTCCTGGACAAAACCATGTTACAATGCAAGGGGTGCAAATTAGCATTCTGTTTTGCGCATAAGTTAAATACTGACTGTTTTTTCATGTAGCACACAAATATCAACTTTAAATTTCAGTGTACAAATAAGCTATCAAGTATTTGTGTGCTACATGAAAAAAACAGTATGGAGTATGGAGATCTGCCTACACTGCTGGTCGTGAGTACATACACACATTTTTAGTCCGTCCATGTTTAGTTATAAAATCAAATAAAACGCTATGATGTGCTTTGGTACAATGAAACATGATTGTAGGAGTGTACACACTAATGCAGTATTGGACATAACAGTCATTTATTGTGTTCATATTTGGATGCAAAAACCTCTAGTATGTACTTAGTTTAACATTTGCTTGATATGTTAACCCTTTGATTGATGGGGAATGTCTGTTAACGCATTTACTACTAGATAGCAGTGTGCAAGGTTTTATGTTTGTGCTAAATGTTATGGGGTGCTCCTAAATATACCTAATTAAACTGTTTGGTGGTTGCAGTACAGTTTAGGGATGTGAAATGATTTATGGTGTGAATTTATTCAATTGGGTAAACTGTGTGAAGTGAGAGATTAATTGATTGGAAAGTGATTAACCTCATTCACTAGAATCTAAATCTCCTGTGCAGAGAATCTGAACACATTGATGGCAGAGCATTAGTGTTTGTATTAAGTAATTATTCCCTGCATATAAGGACAGGCAGAATCATTGGGCTGAGTACCCTAATTATTCAAGGACAAGCTCAACACTTGAAAACAGCTTTTTATTTTAACTTGGTTTTTATTTCACTTTTATTTGGAAAATGTCAGAAACAGAGCAAAGAATCTCTGATCAACCGTTGTGAGCAGAGCGGTATTGAAGTCTAATGATCTGCTCTAATGGGGCATTAAAAAGATGCTTAACCACCCTGACCAAGTTGGGTGCATTCCAAGTTGGGCTTGTTTCAAACTTTAGACAACACCAGGAGGGCAACTGACCTAACACTCCTGTGTTACTAATGAAATTAGATGTGATTGTCCCTTGATCATATTGGTTGGCCCTTGATGCAAGTTTTTTAGTTGGGATCTTGGCTCTTTACCAGAATCCATCAGCTTCCATTTTGGTTAATAGCGCATCTCGGTACTATTTGGAATCACGAACAGCACTCGCCAGGGTTGTCCTCTTTCACCTCTCTTTTTTGCCATTATAATGCTGCCCCTGGTGGACAGAATTCCGCACAACCCGAACATATCTGGTATTACAGTAGGTCACTACAAACACAAAATAGTGAGACAAAACAAACAATTAATATCAGTTAGTGAAAACAAACCATATGTTGCACTTGAAACTTTTACCTATGCTTCCATAAGCTGTTACATACATCAATGACAAAGCCCTGGTTTCCTTACCATAACATCTTCAGTGCAGTTAACAATCTAATATTCTGACTATATATAATGCATAGTTCATCAATATTTATTATGTTATTATGACATATATTGCACATTATTGTATGCAAGAAAAATCCTGTCTTACATATATTGATATAATGGTGCCTGCATAAGAGCATAATTTATGAATTATAGGGCAAGCATTATTCATTGATTAAGGGGGCAAAATTAATTTATAATTAGCTCATGCTGCAGAATTTATTTAGAATTAGATTAAGGTGGCACTGTTATTTTATAACTAAAATAAGGGGCAATTTTCTTTTATAATTAAATTAAGGGGGGTATTATTTGACTGTTAAAAGGGGACATTCATTAATTACGGCAGGGCAACACTTATTTCATGATGAGGCTCTATTTATACTGCACACCTCTGACACTACAAGTGATAAACTTGCAAACCTTTACTGGTGTCACAGCAAAATAATAACTACAGCATTAAGTATTAAACGCACATAATTTGGCTTTGCGCACTTCCAAATTCATCAAGGCACTGATCTCAAGATACGCTCGCTGTTGAAATCGGAGGCAGGTCTGCTGTGCTCTACCACACAAGATGCCGCAGCATACATTCAATACCTATATGTGGATAATAAATTTGCAAAAGAACACACAGGCAAACATGTAATTAATGTCACCTGTCAATAATATAGGCATTAGTGATAACATAGTGAAAACAAGTGTTTTTTTGTTTTTTTTTTAACCTTGAATTACATTTATTAGGATATTGTTAATGTCTACATATCATAAATTGCATTTTAACATTTGATTTTGATTGCAAACACATGTTATAGCATGCATACAAGTCTGTCATCACTACTGATCAGGACATAGACTAACCCTGTAGCTGGAGCAGGAGATTTGACACAAAAATAAGTAACTTTGAGATGGCCAGAGCTGCATTTGAATGTGGCTGCATGTGCTTGAGTTTGGTACGCCCCTAGTGTACATTAACTACGGCAAAATGCCCCTTCCCCACTCAGCTTACTAAGGCTGTAGTAAGTGTCCTTTGCGTTTGAAGATAGAGCGGACAGGGCTATGTCCACGGCCATATGTTCCGGATCCGGGCATGCTCTGAGTGATTTTGCATACAATACGCTCAATATCGTCAGATACGTGCCTTGATGAATCAAGCCCCACACTTCTAATTTCACAAGTTAGACCTCCTAACATTAATTTGTACATATATCAGAGTCTGTTACCTGTCAGAGATATTGGGACATATACAGAGATCTAATGCAAGTTACACTTATAGAAGCGAAAGTTAAGTAGCCTGGGTTACTAACTGTGACAAAGTGAGGAGTTTGCCACATGCTTCTAAAAAAGGAGAAATGTATTTAGCTGGCAATCTGCAGAGAGAGGCTGGAAACAGAGTTACACATTTGTACAGTAGTTCACCTAATTTAAAGAGATACAGCTGGAGGACATATATGTGACATAATAATAATAGAGTCTGATTCAAATTACATATTTTGTAGTTTAAAAAAACATCTTTTCCACAGCAAGCAGCAGACTGACAGGGTGTGTCTGCAATCAAAACAGAGCAGCTGCAACAGACTCCCTTTTAAAGGCAAGGTGGGAGTGTCATCTGTCCATCAAGTTAGGGCTGTGGGTGGAGTGTAAACTCTTTAAACCTGCATGTTTCAATGCTCAGTTGTGACCAATGCCAGATAGTGGCTGGTGGCTAGGTTGTTGGTCTCTGTCTATCTAGTATTAGTGTCACAAGAAAGAGTGTGGAACTCTATGCTGTCAATTTACTTTACCATCCTGACAATAAAAGCAAAGTAAAAAGCAAAAAGGTGTTCAGTTGTGTATCATCTGAAGTGTGTCCATGTCACGCAACGTTTCTATAACAATGTTAAACAATCTTAACTAGTTAATTTTTAAAATGATTTAATGCCAGTACTGTGATTACTGCATTAAAAATTGATGCTTTATATATTTCATGCTGTATGAGTGAGTTGTGGGAGATTTTGGGCCCCAGTGAATGTACTTGTGGCTTGTTTGCAATTACTGTTCACCGTACTGTTGCATTTGATTATTATCTTCACTTTTGTCCCACTTACCCATTCCGAAATCTTCTCCTATTTAAATTTGCCTTCACCATTTACTTTCCCAAAAATAAATACCCAGTTGATTGTTCATAGCCACATTGTATGGTCCCTCTAAGAGGGTTAATGTAGTCAAGTACAAGGGGCTTCCTGAGTTAACACCTGGTGGATTAAGTTACAGTCCGCATCCCACCTGTCAGGATCTGCCTGCAAGCTCTTTGCATTGCATGCTGCTTTGCCTGGCAGCTCCTGCCATTTGGACTTTATTATTTGTTATATATATGGTGGCAGTACCTCTATTCACCAGAGGTGCTGCTAATGTGCCTTCTTGTTGTACTAGGGGTTAACCTCCTCATTAATTATCCCTTGGGACCTCTTCATATCATCCGCTTACCTGTATCAGCCGTGTACCTGGTATTACTTTCTGCATTTTCCTGCTATGCTCATTACTACACCATCTGGTTTGTACTTCCCAGAAATAAACTTCATGTGTTTCACCATATTCCTGGCTCTCTAGCTGTATTTCTGCCTAGAAGCTTGACAGTGTAACCAGCCCCAAAAACAGCTTAGGAGTCAAGTGAAGATTTCTATTCCGGGACCTTTTTACTGCAATTCATTTCCATTTGCTTTTTGCAACATGTCTGCTTTACCAACTTTTGAATTGCCACAGCTAAAGACTTTACAAATGGACATAATCTTGCTAGGCTCTCAGCTTGCTAAATTCTCTGCTTTACTTATAGACCCACTCAGGAGATCCTGTCTCTCCTAATTTAGAAGCTGCTGATTTGTCTCTACCAACCTTCTCTGCTGTGGAATCTGTGCAAACAGCACCTTAATTGTGCTTCTACAAATTAGCAGTCTACTAAGAACTATGGTGTAACAAATTCCCGGTTCACAGGTGGTCCATGCCCCCATCTGACAGAAGAGGAGCGGCGGCGCAGAATAACTAACAAATTGTGTCTCTACTGTGCCAGTAATGTACCCTTCTTACAAGTCTGTCCTCTCCGTGGACAATGACAGCCTACTGAACCATCTTCTGTTGTTTCCTCTCCGTATTCCGGATTTGTTTACACTTCACCTGTTCTGCTCCCTGGGATGATGCCCAATCTGCCAACCCCAGTTACCAGTTCTGAGGCGTCAGCTCCAGCCATCTGTTCTGAGGTACCAGCTCCAGCCACCTGTCCTGAGGCACCAGCTCAAGCCGCCTGTCCTGATGCGCCAGCTCCAGCTGCCTGTCCTGAGGCCCCAGCTCCAGCCGCCTATCCTGAGGCCCCAGCCTCTGCCTCCTGCTCCGAGGTCCCAGCATCGGCCTCCTGCTCCGTGGTCCCAGCCTCTTCTTTCTGCTCCGAGGTCCCAGCCCCTGCCTCCTGCTCCGAGGTGCCACCCTCTGCTTCCAGCTCTGAGTCTCCTGCCACTGTATCCGGTCCTGAGTCTCCTGCCACTGTGTCCGGTCCTGAGTCTCCTGCCACTGTGTCCGGTCTTGAGTTTCCTGCCACGGTGTCCGGTCCTGAGTCTCCAGCCATGGTGTCGTCCTGAGTCTCCAGCCGCTGCCTCTGTTCCTGAGTTACAGTCTGCTCCAGAGAGGGCCTTGTCCCTCCAGTCCTCTCCTGAAACTTTGCCCAAGGTTCAGCCCGAGTTGCCATTCCATGTGACTCAGCCCGAGTTGCCATTCCATGCGGATCAGCCCAAGTTGCCATTCTATGCAGTTCAGCCCAAGTTGCCACTCTATACGGTTCAGCCTGAGTTGCCACTCTATACGGTTCAGCCTGAGTTGCCACTCTATGCGGTTCAGCCCAAGTTACCACTCTATGCGGTTCAGCCCAAGTTACCACTTGGGGCTGTCTGCTTTGAGGCTTCTCACAGTGCTGTCTGCTCTGAGGCTTCTTGCAGTGCTGTTCCGTCCAAGCCTGACGCCTGGCCTGCTGCCAAGCCTGTCGCCCAGTCGGGCCTGCTGCCAAACCTGTCGCCCAGTCCAGACCTGCTGCCAAACCTGCCACCCAGTTCGGGTCTCCTGTCAAGTCGTCTGCCAAATCTGAGCCATCCTTTGCATATTCCCTCTGTACCTAGCCTCGTTAATGACCCTAAAAGACAGGTACTTTTTCTTATATCACATTTTAGAGGAGAAGCTTTGGAATGGGTAAACCCATTTATTGAGATGGATCACCCCATCCTATCAGACTTTATCCTTTATTGAGACGGTAATCAATAAGTTTTCATAATCTACTGCAGTGCCATCTTGTGGGTCACCTGTGCATTCGGCAATTTCTACCCAGCACAACAGTCATAGAACTACCTTTGTGCTCCTCTCAGTTGGCCCAGGCACTAGTTCCGAGAAAATCCAATAAAAGGGGAGGACATAAGAAGAGAGGAGTGTCTGCAGTGCTTCAGCTTCACTCAGGCATGACATTCCGCCCATGGACAAGGACTTTTCTGCCGGTCCCCCCGTTGTGGACTATGATTCCGACGAATGTAGACATTTTTGTTAATCGGACATCTGGAATCCGCTCTAAGGGGGGGTACTGTCAGGATCTGCCTGCAAGCCCCTTGCATTGCATGCTGCTTTGCCTGGCAGCTCCTGCATTTTGGACTTTATTATTTGTTATATATATATTGTGACAGTACCTCTATTCACTAGAGGTGCTGCTATTGTGCCTTCTTGTTGTACTAGGGGTTAACCTCCTCATTAATTATCCCTTACACCTGGGTGTGTCCCTACTTATGCCTGTCACTCCCAGCATACATTGCTGGTTATTGTTGTTACTTGCTGTTGTTGCTTTTCCATGCTTCTGTGCTTCTGGTTTACCTGCTGCCTGGGATCTCTTCATATCATCTGCTTACCTGCATCAGCCGTATACCTGGTATTGCTTTCTTCATTTTCCTGCTATGCTCATTACTACACCATCTGGTTTGTACTTCCCAGCAATAAACTTCATGTGTTTCACCATATTACTGGCTCTCTAGCTGTATTTCTGCATAGAAGCGTGACACCACCATACTATGTAGAAGACGCAGGTGGTGGCACTGGAGAGGAGAGAGACAACAGTTCACCACCTGTTTCAGAGTTCTAAGGAAAGGGGTGTTACACCTAGAGCAGCTTTTATAATTAATATTGATTCTCTTGAAAGTGAAATGATTCCAGCACACATTGGGGTTATTTGAATCATAGCTCCTCCGATATTTCTCTCATGGAAAGAAAAAAATATAAAAGAGACCTGGTATAATGCAATTTTATTGAATAGTCTAAAAATCACTGAAATGCACTGACATAAAAATATATATGCACAGCATAATAAACAATTAAGGAGGTAAGTTTTCCTACCGGACTTAGACGTTTTATAGTGAAGAACTACAAAGTCCTTGATGAAATCCTGGGTTGAGAGCCTTTTCTCCATGTAAGTTGTATAGTGGTCAGGTAAGAAATCTATGGTTACTCCAGGCTGAAGCTTTAACATGTTTTGATCATATTGGCCTCTCTCAAGGTAACGGGCAAATGTACAAAAGTTCTGGGGGTAAATGTATTGTAACAAAAGGAGGCATTTAGCTGGCAATATACAGAGAAAGCAGGGAAGTAGAGTAAAACATTTGTGGAGTAATGCACCTAGAGTGAAGACTTATGTATGAAAAGCAATAGTTTAAATTTGGTTAAACTTACATGATCTGAAATCCTTCCTCTCAGCAAACAGACAGGGTGTGTCTAGTTGTGCAAACAGAGGCAGTGATTGGTGTTTTCTTTTAAAGAGAAGGTGGGTGTGTCACCTGTCCATCAAGCTAAGGCTGGGGGAGGAGCATCATGTATAAAAGCTTGTTTGTTTCATTTAATCAGGGAGACCAATGCTGGGTGAGCTGGCTGGTCCTGAGAGAGAGCTGGACTATGTATAGCTAATGTTTAGGGTCTCCATGATTGCTGTACAAGTATACGGTGTCAAACATTTACCATCCTGACAATAAAGCACCATAAAAAGTAAGTTGCTGTTCGCGTGTGCTTCTGTAGTAGCGGGCTCTTGCCACAAGTGGTGTCAGGAGTGGGATGCTCCGGGAACCAAGTTTCCGCTACCCAACCCGCGCAGACATCAACATGGAGGAAGTACTGAAAACCCTCGTGAATGTGGCCGCTGCGCAGCAACAGCAGCAAGCTCAGATGCTACAAGTTGCCGAGGCACAGGTGGAAAACACAAGGCTCTTAAGGGAAGAGTTAAGCTAGGTAAGGCATGACAGAAATGAACCACCTGGTCCTGTTCTCCTGAAAATGTCGCCAGGTGATGACATAGAAGCATATCTGGTGTCCTTTGAGAGACTTGCAAAAAGGGCAAAATGGCCTCCTAAAGATTGGGCTGAGAGACTGGCGCCATATCTGACTGGTGAAGCTCAGCGAGCTTATATGGATCTAGATGAGAAACGGGCCTCTGATTATTTGTGCCTAAAGTCTGAGATATTGGCTCGCGTTGGAGTTTCCGGGCCAGGCCAAGCCCAGCACTATCACCAATGGTGCTATAATAAAGAAAAACCGGTCAGAGCGCAAGTGGCTGAGCTTTCTAAAATTTTAAAGAAATGGCTGCATCCTGAGGAGAATTCGCCTTCTCGGATTATTGAAGTTCTGGCGATAGATCACTGCATCCGGGGGCTGAAGCACGATTTGCAAAGGTGGGTGCTGCAATCAGACCCACAAACTTATGAAGAGCTTGCCACCGCCGTAGAAAGGTTTTGTGCGCTACAGCAAATTACTAAAGAACCTGCATTTGTGCCAAAGCCGCTGCCACGCCAAAAGCCAGGTTTGACAATCCTTTCCACAGGGCCCAATGGCAAAACTGCTACGGACAGAGGGCCAGGTGCAAAGCTGTCTAATCTGAAGTGTTTTGAATGTGGTGAGCCAGGCCACTTTAAGGCAGAGTGTCCTAAACTACAGGAAGCCATGGACTGTTCCGTGGCACATATTGGGCCTACGTTTCCAAGCTGTTTTACCATGAGTCCCACATCAGGAAGTCCTTGTTTGTTCCGGGTGACTGTGCTAATCAACCAAAACCTTGTTCTGGCCTTGGTTGACTCGGAGAGTGAACTCTCATTGGTTTCCAGCTCTGCCTTAACCGAAACCATAACTTCTCGGTTGCCCAAAGTGAAGGTTCTTTGCGTACATGGCACGACAGAGGAGTATGAAAGAACAATACTACCAGTCACACTCAAAGACAAAACTGTTATGGTGGTAGCTGCCATAGCACCAAAACTCCCATATCCACTCATTTTGGGGCGAGACTTCCCACTGTTTAATGATGTTCTCGGTGAGCGGATCCGGCCGGACATGCCGGCAACTGATGCAACGGTCGGAAGCCCGGTCTTAAAAGAACCGCCTAAGAATCCACAGCAACTGGACATCGATCTTTGGGAACCGCCAAACCGAAATGCCATCCTGGGAGTCATAGCAGGAGTTCCACAAAAGCATCCACCTGCAGGGAAACATGGACAGTCCAAACTAGCATTGGTCGGTGATGTCACAGATGAGCCCAACCCGCCTGTCAGTGAGGATACGGACTGGTCCGCAATACCAATTTTGTTTCCTCTGCAGGACTTTGCTCGAGACCAACTTAATGATGCCACTTTGGAACATGCCTTTAAAAGTGTGACTGAGGTAAATGGGGTAGCGAAAGCCGCCCAGCCTGCAGAAGGTATACCATATTTTATTGTTAAAAATAATTTCCTGTAAAGAGTTGCTACTGTACAGGGGGAAAAAGTAGAACAATTAATGGTTCCTCAGGTCCATGTAACCCTAGTGTTAAAAGC
The DNA here is from genome assembly GCF_038048845.1 of Mixophyes fleayi. Taxonomy (NCBI): domain Eukaryota; kingdom Metazoa; phylum Chordata; class Amphibia; order Anura; family Limnodynastidae; genus Mixophyes; species Mixophyes fleayi. Next base: position 114,073,231 of record NC_134406.1, on the reverse strand, counting down.
AGCACATACACATGTCTGTGGGGGACACATAGGGGAGGATAAAACACGGGAACGAGTTCTGCTTAGGTTTTACTGGCCCGGTGTACACATGGCAGTGAAAAAGTATTGCCGGTCCTGTCCCATTTGTCAGAGAACCTGTCCCAAACCCATGTACAGGGCACCTCTAATTCCGATACCAATAGTACAAGTTCCCTTTGAACGGATAGCTATGGACTTTGTGGGGCCACTGGAAAAATCTGCACGTGGGCACCAATATATACTAGTGGTGCTTGATTATGCAACCAGATATCCAGAGGCAATTCCCCTACGAAACATAAAGTCCAGCACCATAGCTAAGGAACTTGTATTGATGTTTACACGATTGGGAATACCCAAAGAAATTCTCACAGATCAGGGTACTCCTTTCATGTCTAAACTGATGAAGGACATGTGCCAGTTGCTAGGGGTTACGTCGCTTCACACCTCTGTATACCATCCACAAACAGATGGCTTGGTGGAACGCTTTAACCGCACATTAAAGCACATGCTCAGGAAAGCAGTGGCTCAAGAGAAAAAAGATTGGGACACTCTTATTCCCTATTTGATGTTTGCAATCCGTGAGGTACCTCAAGCTTCAACAGGGTTTAGTCCCTTTGAGTTATTGTTTGGGAGACAGCCCAGGGGTATCTTGGATATGTTAAAAGAAGGGTGGGAGCAGCAAGGTCTCAGGGAGCCAAATCTGGTAAAATTTGTGTCACAAATGTATGAGAGGCTAGGAAAGATAGGGCCCATTGTGCAGCAACATGTAAAAGAGGCTCAGGAACGACAGAGAAAAAGTTATGATAAAAGTGCTGTTGTTCAATCTTTCAAGCCTGGGGACAAGGTCCTAGTCCTGGTTCCCACCCAGGAAAGCAAACTTTTTGCCCATTGGCAGGGTCCATATGAAGTTCTAGAGGCTGTCGGTCCTGTCAATTACAGAGTCCGCCAATTAGGTAGGAGAAGGGAGCAGCAAATATATCATGTCAACCTCCTTAAACCTTGGCATGATGAGGAAACCTCTCCTCAGGTAGTGAGTACTGCCATTAAAAAGTCTGAAGTGCCCATAGAGCCAGCTTTGTCCATTCAGCAGAGACAACAGACTGAAGAAATGGTTCGTCAGAACAGGGATGTCTTCTCTTCCATTCCTGGGTGCACTACCTTAATCGAACACGACATTGTCACTGCGCCAGGAGTCATTGTAAAGCAGAAGCCATATCGTATTCCAGAAGCCAGACGGTGGACGTGAGAAAGGAGGTCGAGAAGATGCTCCACTTAGATGTGATTGAAGAGTCCACTAGTGAATGGAATAGTCCCATTGTGCTTGTCCCGAAACCCAATGGGACAATTAGGTTCTGCAATGACTTTAGGCGCCTAAATAGTATGTCACAGTTTGATGCCTATCCGATGCCACGTGTGGATGAACTAGTGGAAAATCTTGCTGGTAGCAATTATTTAACATCCCTTGATCTAACAAAGGGTTATTGGCAAGTTCCCCTGACTTCCACGGCCAAGCCAAAGACTGCATTTTCCACCCCTGATGGTCTCCATCAATATAAAGTCCTATCCTTTGGGTTGCATGGGGCACCTGCCACCTTCCAAAGGGCCATCAATAAATTGCTACGACCTCACACAGCTTATGCAGCCGCTTACCTGGACGATATAGTGATTTATACCCCAGACTGGGGATTACATTTAGCCAAAGTTGAGGCGATCTTAGCTTCATTAAGGTCAGCAGGGTTAACAGCTAACCCAGAGAAATGTGCCATAGCCATGAGAGAAGCCAAATATCTGGGGTACATTGTTGGTCGAGGGCATGTAAAACCTCAGCTAGACAAAGTGGAGGCAGTCAAAAATTGGACAAGACCAGACAAAAAGTCGCAGTTAAGAACCTTTTTAGGCTTAGTAGGTTGTAAGCCACTTTGCAACTAGAGCTGCTCCACTAACGGACATGTTAAAAAAAAGTTGTCCAGATAGATTAACCTGGTCTGATTCTGCAGAAACCGCCTGGTCTGATCTTCGGTTAGCTCTTTGTTCCTCCCAAGTTCTACAAGCACCGGATTTTAACCGGAGGTTCTTCCTCCAAACTGATGCTTCTGGTGTTGGTTTAGGTGCAGTCTTGTCACAGGAGAAGAATGGAGTAGAAAATCCTGTCCTGTACCTAAGTCGTAAGTTGCTTCCGAAGGAACAAAAATATGCCACTGTGGAGAAAGAATGTCTCGCCATAAAATGGGCTACAGAAGCTCTGCGCTATTATCTCCTAGGCAGAGAGTTCACCTTAATAACAGACCATGCACCATTGAGATGGATGCAGAGTAACCGGGAGGTAAATGCCAAGGTAATCCGCTGGTTCTTGGCACTACAACCTTTCAAGTACTCAGTAGAACATAGACCTGGGATTCTGCACAAGAATGCAGATGCATTGTCATGAAGATATGCGCTCCTCGCGAAATCCGCGTCCCCCGACTTGGAGACGCTTGCTGGAAAGATATGTAACAAAAGGAGGCATTTAGCTGGCAATATACAGAGAAAGCAGGGAAGTAGAGTAAAACATTTGTGCAGTAATGCACCTAGAGTGAAGACTTATGTATGAAAAGCAATAGTTTAAATTTGGTTAAACTTACATGATCTGAAATCCTTCCTCTCAGCAAACAGACAGGGCGTGTCTGGTTGTGCAAACAGAGGCAGTGATTGGTGTTTTCTTTTAAAGAGAAGGTGGGTGTGTCACCTGTCCATCAAGCTAAGGCTGGGGGAGGAGCATCATGTATAAAAGCTTGTTTGTTTCATTTAATCAGGGAGACCAATGCTGGGTGAGTTGGCTGGTCCTGAGAGATAGCTGGACTATGTATAGCTAGTGTTTAGGGTCTCCATGATTGCTGTACAAGTATACGGTGTCAAACATTTACCATCCTGACAATAAAGCACCATAAAAAGGAAGTTGTTGTTCGCGTGTGCTTCTGCAGTAGCGGGCACTTGCCACAGTATCAAAGTGCGATTTTGCAACTCCAGCGATTTTCTCAGGAGAGTTGAAACTCGCCGATGTATGAAACTGAGATTTCATGCAAAATCGCCAGTGTTCTGCTTCTGTCAAAATCGCTACTTGCAAAATCGCCAGAGATCAAACTCCCGACTGTTTGCCACTGCAGCTATACAACTCTCAAATGTATGAAGCTGCGAGTTAGCAAACTCAGGGGAGTTTGCTTCAAAACACGACAGATACAACACGCTGCTTGATAGCAGCGTGTTGTAGAAACACATCACTATTACACTGCCCTGGCAGTGTTAAAATGGTAAAGAATAGATAAAAGTTGAAAAAAAAAAAAAAAAGCGTGAGGTCCCCCCACTATTCATGCTTAACCCTAGTGCTGCCTGACTAGTGCTGGTCCTGTGAAAATCAGAGAAAAATTTTGCGTGGGGTCCCCCCAATTTTTACCAGCACTAGCCAAACCAGCCAGGGTTGGCGGCACTATAGCAGGGGGACACGCGGCAGGGGTCCCCCTGCCATAATGACTAACCAACCCTAGACTGTTCAGCGCTGGGCTGGATTCCCTAGGGAGTGGGGTCCGCCGAAAAAAACGAGCAGGCCCCCCTCCTAGAAAGAACCAGCCCAGTGCTGATAGCACTAGGGCTCTTCCTACTACCCCTGGGCTGTGGGAAGTAATGTAATACGGCGAAAAAGTATATAAAAAAAAAAACTGACGCCATTTTGTTTTGTGTAACTACAAGTCCCAGCCAGCCAGGTTGCCAAAAACAGTGTGGCCATGCTGGTGCTTGTATAACTACAAGCACCAGCATACCCACGGCAACCAGGGCATGTTGGCACTTGGAGAACCACAAGTGCCAACATGCCCTGACATCCCTGGCTTGCTGGGACCTGTAGTACCACAAAAAAAGTTAAATAAATAACAACACCCTTGTAAATACCACACATATTTATTAAAAATAAAAACCCCACAATAAATACCGTATTAACTTACTACCCACAGCCCAGGGGTAGTAGGAAGAGCCCTAGTGCTATCAGCACTGGGGTGGTTCTTTCTAGGAGGGGGGCCGCTCGTTTTTTTCGGTGGACCCCACTTCCTAGGGAATCCAGCCCAGCGCTGAACAGTCTAGGGTTGGTTAGTCATTATGGCAGGGGGACCCCTGCCGCGTGTCCCCCTGCTATAGTGCCGCCAACCCTGGCTGGTTTGCCTAGTGCTGGTAAAGTGAAAATTGGGGGGACCCCACGCAAATTTTTTCCCCGATTTTCACGGGACCAGCACTAGTCAGGCAGCACTAGGGTTAAGCATGAATAGTGGGGGGACCTCACGCTTTTTTTTTTTTCCAACTTTTATCTCTTCTTTACCATTTTGACAGCTGCCGGAGCTCCGGTAGGTGTATGACAGGTCAGTGTAACAGTGATGTGTTTACAACTCACTGTTACAACACAGGAGAGTTTGCCAAACACAGGAGAGTTCGCTAAACTCGGGAGTGTTTGCATCGCACAAAATCGCCAGAGATGACCAGCGATTTTAAACAAGAGTGTCAAAATCGCAGCTTGATACATTTCATGTTTTTTTTTCAAAACTCTCGGGTAAACACCCGCGATTTGCCGCGATTTAAACACGCTGGCAAACTCGCACTTTGATACATTTACCCCCTGGTATTTAAGGTACCACTGACTAATCATGAGAAAAATATAAAAATACACATTTAAATAGCATTACATTAAATGAATAAGAATATCTTTCAGCATGGATTGTTCAAACTTTATACATAATTCCCCATATCATCATCATCATCATCATTTATTTATATAGCGCCAACATATTAAACAACTCATAGAAATGGTAAAACACTGTTTCATTACAAAGAAACTCCAAACAGCCAACTGAAGCATGACACGCCTCGATATGTTGCCTTTCTATTGCGGAACTGTCTTGCTTGCATCTGGCTTCTCAACACAATACCAGATGGATAAATGCACAAATTAGATAAAACAAAGGAGGAGTAAAAGTGACCTATTGGTATACATGATACTGCCATGGCAACACGACATCTGGCCCAGAGAAAGGAATCCATCTCCATTGGAGATAAACAATGAAATCAGAGAATACTTTCATAAATGCAAATTTGTGTATGAGTACCCCCAGTGTGATTATATTAACAATAGTTTATTTATTATGATATGTAAGCATATTACCATTGGGGATCAAGGATATTTTTTCTGTCATAGATATTGGGTGTCTTGAAGGAGTTACTTCTCAGGAGGAGCTCTTGTGTAGATGTAGTAGTTTAGACTTTCCCTGTCTCCTTCCGTATAAAAATGTTGTCATCTATATATCAGAACAAGACCACTAGGTGTGCCCCAAAGGGATGTTCCCTCCAAAAAGTTTGGTTTATATTCATTGTGCTAGGAGGCAAAATGAAATTTGCAGACATATTTAGAGTTAGGAGGGAGCGCATCCTAGCTCAAAATTAAATCACCATATAAATATAAAGTTGCTCAGTGTTTGTGTGTTACATGTAAAAGCAGGCAGTATTTCCTCTGCATGTAAAAAATGTATTTACACCCCCAACATTGTAACATGGTTTGTCCAGTTGCAAATTTGTATGCTTGAGCTAGTTTTGCCTATAATTCTAATGGTGCTCACTTTAGGGCTTGATTTCTAATTGGAAGTATATCTGAAAATGTTTTCTCTTGCCCCAGAGCAAGCAGTCTTTCCAGAATTGTCAGTGATCTTTTGTCTTGATTCTTCTTTACTTTAATTGTAATAAGTTGTCCTTGGTTATGTTAACCCTTTAACTGCTGGTGTGCAGTGTGCTAGATTGTACAATTGTGGTAAATTTTGTGCGGTGCTCTTAACTGTGGTGCGCATACGTAAACTTTTTAGGTGGTGCCAGTGTATTTTAGGGTGTGTTATTTGTTTTTAATGTGCATTGCATTTAAGTGTGCACTATTTTTTAAGTGTGTGATTATTATCATATGAGCTTAGATGAAGACAATTTAATACAATGCCTTATGTGTTTACATTGAACTAGTTTAGAAGTATTTGTGCTGTCTTACACATATAGAGCAATATACAATATACATGTGTATATTCATTTTTATGTTTCTTATGAAGTAATATTTTGCTTAAACTACTATCATTTACTTTATTAGTCACACTATTTTAATTAAATCTTGTATGCTCTAATATTATGTTTAGCCTAGAAGTATCCCCATTTTGCCACCTTTAGTTGAACTTGCATTATTAATGTTAGTAGAGAGCCATGTAATAGTAGGCATAACAGAAAAATGGCTGGATGAGACATATGACTGGACAATAAAAATGGAAGGGTATTGCAAGTTTAGGAAAAAAAATAGGAAGTATATAAACAGGAAGAGTTTGATGTGATGATCCAGCCAAGGGAACTAGATTGCAGTAGGTTTAGCAAGGAAGCCGGTGGTGACACAAATACATGATATTTTCCATCTTGTGGAAATTCCAAGCTTTGTCAATTATAGAGGAGAGCGAGGGCAGGATGGATTTTTCCCACCAGTAAGTTGTTTGGTATTTTGTGACACTTAAGTGCCAGATTAGACTTTGTGTATGTTTAGGTACATCAGGGATGGATCTGAGCATGAGGGAATTTGATAACGTTGCAGGCATGTTGATCTTAGTGACTTTGACAATAAGGAGTTGGACTTCTTTCCACATTGGAGCAAGCATCATACATTACCACCAAATTTGGGACAGGGAGCCCTCCCATCTGCGCTCTCACAAACACAAGCTAGATGTGTCCTGAAAGATTCTGGGCAATCTTGCTAGAGCCATGTATACATATAAAGATTGACACTACATTAATATTAATAATTGACTACTCTTTTGAGCAACTCATATGGTGTCCCCCTGCTCATAGTCCTGGCCTGCTTTCAGTTGGTCTCATGGGGATTCTTGGGGTACATATGTTGGGGATTGCTAGCAGTAATCTGTAAATAGTTGAAAGTAACCCTCTTGCACAAACATAGAAACATAGAATTTGACTGCAGGTAAGAACAACTTGGCCCATCTAGTCTGCTCATTTTTTTTATTAACCTATGGTACCTTAAACCCTATTTGACCCTTTATTCTTTATAAGGATAGTCTTATGTCTATCCAAAGCATGTTTAAACTTCTCTACTGTATTAGCCTCCATCACCTCTAATCGGGGGCTATTCCACTTATTCACTACACTTTCTATGACGTAGTTTTTCCTCAAATTTCCTCTGAACCTACTTCCCTCCAGTTTCAGTACATGTCCTCGTGTTCTAGTACTTCTCTTCCTTTGAAGAATGCTTCCCTCTTGTACCTTGTTCAAACCCTTGATATATTTGAAAGTTTCTATCATGCCCCCCGTTTCACTTCTCTCTCCAAACTATACATATTAAGATCTTTGAGTCTTTCGAGGGTAAGTTTTGTGCTGTAGGTCATGAACCATTTTAGTTGCCCTTCTTTGTACAGTCTCTAATGTATTTATATCCTTCTCGATATATAGCCTCCAGAATTGAACACAGTATTCTAGTTGAGGCCGTACCAATGACCTATACAGTGGCATTATTACTTATGTCTTTCTGCTACTGATTCCTCTCCCTATGCAGCCAAGCATCTGACTTGCCGTCCTCATTGCTTTGTTACATTGCTTACCTGCCTTTAAGTCACCTTAAATAGTGACTCCTAGATCCCTTTCCTCTTCAGTAGTTTCCATTATTATGCCATTAATACTATATTTACCCTTCGGGTTTTTGAGACCCACGTGCATGATTTTGCATTTTTTGGCATTAAACTGTAGTTGCCACTCTCTTGACCATTCCTCTAGTCTACCTAAATCATCAATCATTTGTTTTACCCCTCCTAGTTTGTCTAACCTGTTGCATATCTTTGTGTCATCTGCAATAAGGCATACTTTCCCTTCAATACCATTTGTAATGTCTCCAATAAAGATATTAAAAAGCACTGGTCCAAGTACAGATCCTTGGGTTACTCCACTGGTAACCTTTCCCTCCTGTGAATGCACTCCATTTACTATAACTTTCTGTTTTCTATCCTGCAACCAAGATCTTATCTATTCAACCATCTTAGAATTCAATACCAAGCATTGAAGTTTATTTAACAGTCTGCGATGTGGGACAGTATCAAAAGCCTTACTAAAATCTAGATAAGCTACATCTACAGCCCCCCCTTGATCTATTACTTTGGTCACCCACTCACCCTCTGTCTGCAAGGAGACTCCAACACAGTGCAGTGGGGAAATGCTAACCCCTTGTATAATTTACTGTATGTTTTGTCTGTAGGAGATACTGATGGTGACCCACACTCTGTATGCAGAATTTTTACTGTATGACTGCATAGGAAGGAAAGCTATGTAAGATATCAATGGTCTTCTGAAAAAGCATACTCTGCAGAACAGGCTAAACTTATCCCTCAATTAACAGAATATTGTCCCTTTACCAGCTCCCTGGGGAACATCAGAAGTACCATAAATATACCAATTCCTTAGTGTATATTTTGTGAGAAATGAGATACAGGCTAAGTAAAAATAAAAGCAACTTCTCATTTCATCACAGGCCTCATTTAGAACTAGCAGCAATGGAGAAAAAAAAAAAAGGAGCTAATTTGGGGTAACTCTAACACACAAGCCGGAAATATCCCACTTGCATGCAATTCATCCAGCATAGTTTACGGTTGGCCAGAGACTGTGTAAATTCTCAAGTGGAGATACATCATCTGAAATAGAGCTAGAAAGCATTTATCTATAATCATGACACATATGGGGGATTTCATCAGTGTCACATTTCTGTGCTAATAGCTGTAATAGTAATGACAGCTATGGAGCGCGGAGTATGATGAAACAACATAACAGTTTTATTGGACAAACGTAATCCAAAATTATGCAGGAAAGTTACAGACCAGGTGTCATGGCAATATGGTTTCTGGGACCCTTGGGCCTAGCTGTGGCAGAAGTGTAGCGGAAACTGGAAGGATGGATGAATGTCTTGCTCATGGGGGGTTACACTATTCCTGTATACCGGATGTTAGGAGGAGGAATGCTGAACTGGACTCCGTATTGGAAAAAACAACTGGAATCTAGACCTGATGGACTGAAACCTGGACATGGGAACAGGGAGGACCTGAACCCACGACCAGAGACTCAGCACCCCCAAGAACTCAGAGGAATATAGTACTACAACTTGGACTGGGAAGACTCAGAACTCAGGTAGTGAGTATACAGGGGTGGCAACCTCCTGAACAGAATAAGCTTGTAACTGGCCCTGGACAGCTGAGCTAGGCCTGGAACTGGAAGTTGGTACCCCGAGACATAGAAATGGCTCTAGAAAGAGGATGACTCAGAACAACAACCTACTACTCCAGATAGCCAGTAGGAGAGACAAGAATAGATTGATGAGAGGAGGGTCCACACAAAAGGTAACATCTGGAATCTGTACATGAACAGATAGAATGAAGCTAAATCCACACAAGGAATAAATAGCCAAAGCCTTTATTTCAGCAGGCAGAATGAAGCTGGATTCACAAAAAAGATTAATGGTTAAAGTTTGTATCACAGCAAGCAGGGTGAACCTCAATTCGCACAAAGGGTTAATGGTCAAAGTTTGTATCACAGCAAACAGTATGAACTCAACTCACTCAGAGGATAAATGGTTTTAGTCTATATAACGGCAAACAAACAGCAATTGTGGTAGGCTGGAACTAGGAAAGTGTTGCACTGGCAATTAGGAGAGTGTAGAATGAGACTCTGATAGTCTGCAGAGGAAGCTAATTGGTGGATGAGATCAGGTGTTCAGACTCAGCAGGATGTTTAGCAAATGTCTCACCCAAGATGGCAGCCTCCAGTACAGCAGACAGAATTCAGGCTTTGTCCCAGGACTTAGAATTATGCATTCTGACAGGGAGATGCACAGGATATCGGGATACCGCGGAGTGGCGTAAACAGGAGTGAGACCCGATTCATGACGCCAGGTATAGCTGAGTATGAACAATGGATATCAGGGTGTAGCTGGAAACAGGTAAGTAGCAAAGATACAGCAGGTACTGGTGAACTAGCTGATTGAGATGAATAGTCAGAAACAGGGATGACAGCTAGCGGCTTGCAGTAAGTCCAAGGGAAACAAGAACAGTAACAAAAATGACCAGTAAGGTAAACAGGGGGAAACAGACATGAATAGGCAGAGACACAGGTGCAGCAATTAACAAAAGCAGAAGGTTAAATGCCAGTGAGGAAAAAAGGCAAAAATACAAAAGCAGCACCTTGTGAGCCAGATATGCTGCAAGGTTAATACAATAATAGCAGAGTCCAATATAGTACAGCAGACAGGAGCTGCAGAGGCAAAGCAGCATCCAGGGGTGATGCTGCAGTGCAGGCGGAGGCAGATCCTGACAGTCAGGTTTTGACTATTCTCAGGACTGCATGTCCAGAACCTCCCCATCTTCTGTTCTCATCCCAGCTAATATATATAGGGGCCAATTCAATTGTGCCGAGGATAACGTAGCGTTAACAGTGTTACCGTTAATACGGTAAAACTGCGCATAATTACCCTTAATACGGTAATTTCAACGGTGGATTTTTACTCGCGGCTCCCTGAGCTGCGAGATGAAATCCAGGCTAAAATTACTGTATTAACGGTAATACTGTTAACGCTACGTTATCCTCGGCGCAATTGAATTGGCCCCATAAAGTTTCCATTAGTGTGTTTGATGTGGAGTTAAGTAAGCATAGGAACCGAAAAGTAGAGGTTAAGCTTATGGATCTTTGCTACATCTTTGTGGTAAAAGTGACAGATCTGAATATATTGATAGAAAACTTCATGGGGTAGCTGTAACCTTGATTTGAGGTCTATAAATTTAGGTAGGCTCCCCAGGAAACCTACTTCATTAAGAAATTAGATATTACTTTGCACCCAGGCAAAGACTTCTGGAGCTAGGCCTGGAAGGAAGAGTGGACATATAGTATCGGGAGCTGATAGTACTGAATATTGCTTGGTGAACAAGTCCCATAGTAGGATTAACTTTTAAGGAGGTTGGCCTAAGATGCTTGGGGAACCACAGAATTGTAGACAACCTGACCATTTTCTACTCTGCGGTTTCTAGGTGTACCCAAATCTTTATACCTGCAATGAATTTCAATGGATGAAGTAGTAGTTTTTTTAGATTCGAGATACCTAGACCACCGTCTTTTATGTGAAGGAACAGGTGCTCAGTTTGCCTCTCAGCTTCCTAATTATCTACAGAAACCCAGTTATCAGTCACTGAAGCTTGTGTGAGTTGTCTTCTGAAACCTTGATTTGTAGGGTCTGGTACATGTAAAGTAGACTGGGGAGAAAGTTTATTTTAATATATGTGATTTGTCCGATCTATGAGGTGAAAAACTTACTCCATCACCTCAGATCCTGCCTGAGAAAATGTTACTGCAGTAAAATTAGCTTCAAAGATATGCATATCTCATAATGCAAATATTTAGGTTTTGAAGTTTGCCACTTCTGCTAATTACATTTTAAATGTTATATAATCATGGCAATGTGTCATGGAAAATTATTTGGAAAATAACAGCACTCACTATCAGGCAGCAGCTGCTAAGACCAATACAATGCTGGGATGCCCAAAAATGGGGATTAAATGCATGGGATTTAAGCACAAGTCAACTGTTGTATAAGTCACTTATACATAAATATGGGGTACAGTTATGGCCAGCCACCTGCAAGGAGGAAATAACAGAGATTGAGTTTAAAAGTGGGCAACTTTACTAATTGATGGAATGGATGGGTAACATTTTGAATAGAACTAGGACAATGTTGTTTATTAACATACTGTAATACATCTTGGAGATGACTAAATTGCACCCTGTATAAATATAAAATGTTAATGCAAAGATATATCAAATTAACTTTTCATAGCTTGGACTTTGCAGGTGACAAATGGATATCCACTGCAAATGAAATAAAGGGAAGAAAGACATTTTCACAATCAGCACAGAAAGCTCATTCACAGTAAGGATAGTCATACTATGGAACTATTGTTGAAATGTAGACAAGTTCAGAACCTGGTACTCAAATTCTAGGGAGTGTTTAAATAGAGGCCCCATTATGTTATGGGTATGCGCTGTGATTGTGACTGGGTAAACTTTGAATATGATTAAGGGATATAGGCTGAACAACCAGCATCCCTCACAGTGAGCTAATAAAGAAAGACTCTGAGACAAAATTATTTTGGTCACAGCTTTATTAAACACTTTCAAACTTGTATTTGACAGACAAGCGGCGTGCAAGGCTAATAAAATTTACCACATTTTTCCAGTTCCATCTAGAAAATTAGGGCATGTTCTGCTAGGCAGAACATGTTTAACTACCCTCGCCTTCTCCTGCCTCCTGTCTCGCCTCCTCCTTTCCCTGAGTGGCTACCTGCACTACTCAGGTATAACAAAATAGTACAGACTTCGTTTTCTGCCCCCCTTTCTTCATGTCATTGCATCGGGTCACCTAGCGACCATCCTTCCTTGTCCCTCTTTGGTGCCATTGCTGCACCTATGATTCCTTTAAGAAGGAAAAGATTATCTGAGGTGCCAGGACAGGTAAGTGACACCTCAAAGCTAAGTGTAGAATTATTTTACGGAGGCATTTTTGAGAACCAGAAAATGGGTGTGTACAATTCAAATTTGATATAGGACAAGTAGAAGCAGTTGCACACATAAATAATTGGTGTTGATACTCATGTTTTTTAAAATTTATAAATGGCCCATTGTGACATTATTGTGCTTGACTGCGTGCTTTAATTTAAATTAAATTACTTTTCTACCTTTTACAAAGTGTAATAATTTAAGATTAAAGTTGATTAGGCAGTGTGCTATGTAAGCTATAAGTAAGCACATAATACAACTAGACAGTTCTGTCATCTCTGTTTTGTCATCATGCTCAGTTAAATTGCAATGTCATTGATAAGAGCTGACATCGTATTTTATCACAAAAAGGATAGGAATGAAGCCTGGGGATCCCCCATTATTAAGGTGCAAGGACAACAATAGCTTCTATGGGTTTTAATGTGATAAATCAGGTTTGACATTATGCTGTTATGTATTTTCAATACCTTTCATTTGAGGAAAAGAAAAATAAATTTGAAAAACATTCTTAAAAATACAGATAAGGTTCTGTCCAAATCTAAAGTTGTGTATGTGCACATTTTATATAGTTTTCACAAATTATTACTACCTAAGAGTTTTAATGGAAGGCTCAGTTAAAGCTTAGCTATACTGATGGCTGCGGCCACCCCCAGCCCCCCCCCTCCCCAAAACTTAGGATAATCATCCTACTGGATTACAGGCAATACCCTTATTATTAATATTATTATTATTATTATTATTACTATCATACATAGCACATATTGTGTAGCACTGTGCAGTATGGAAAATAGCAGGTAAGAGATAGTGAATTAGTTGGAATATAGGTCCCCATCTATATGAGCTTCCACTGTTAGGCTGGGTACACACTACAGAATTTTCTGACCAATGTATTTGTTATCTATAAAAAAAAAGTCCCGATCAGCATGCTGCTTGATGTGTACACACTATTCATGTGTTTAAAGATTTAGCCTCAGATCTGTGCTCTTCAATTGTGATAATCATTGGCTGAAAAGATCATGACTCTGTAAGCTCTATGGAGATCCTAATTATGAGTGCATACTCATTGCAAAATTGGAAGGATGTCGTTCCATAGCTGGACGAGATTAATAGATAATAATAGATAATGATTGGCCCCTTGAGACGCTGAAAACACTGTACTGTGTGCCGAGTCAAAGAGTACACACTAATATTATATCGGGCTGAATGGTCGTTTATCGGGTGATTGGCCCAATAATTGGCTGAAAACACTGTAGTGTGTACCCAGCCTTAAGAATAAGGGAACTTCAAACATAACTCTTGCTGATGAGGAGATAATGGAAATTTTAGCACTTCTGCCTTAGAGCACTGAGGTCATGAGTTCGATTCTTGACCATGGCCTTATCTGTGTGGAGTTTGTATGTTCTCTCCTTGTTTGCGTGGGTTTCCTCCGTGTGCTCCGGTTTCCTCCTATACTCCAAAAACATACCGGTAGGTTAATTGGCTGCTAACTAATTTACCCTAGTCTGTCTGTCTGTGTGTGTGTGTGTGTGTGTGTGTGTTAGGGAATTTAGACTGTAAGCTCTATTGGGGCAGGGACTGATGTGAGTGCGTTCTCTGTACAGTGCTGCAGAATTAGTGGTGCTATATATCATCATCATCTATATATTTATACAGCGCTGTACAGAGAACTCATTCACATCAGTCCCTACCCCATTGGAGCTTACAATCTAAATCCCCTAACATACACACATACAGACCGAGATACACTAAGGGCAATTTAATAGCAGCCAATTAACCTACCAGTATGTTTTTGGAGTATAGGAGGAAACTGGAGCACACGGAGGAAACCCACGCAAACACAGGGAGAATATACAAACTCCACACAGATAACTAATCAGCTGAATTTTGGTGTTGGTCTGGTCTGTGTGCCACTGTTCTGCCTTTTTATTTTTGCTGAACTATGTTAAACACTTATAGACCAAGACTTGCCAAAAAGAGCCTCAATGGTTTTCAAGGCAAATAGGGTTATATTAAGAAGGGATAAAATAATTTCAGCCCCTTTTCCCCTTCAATATAAACCTTAGCTCTGCGTTTACCAGCAAAGAAGTTGGTTTTCACTATGACCATGGCATTTTTGTTTTCCCTGGTAGGGGTTAGTAGGCATGATGCCAAATTAAACAAAAATATTTATTTTCTTAGTTTTAGTCCAGGATCCAAACCTACAGAACCGTGACATTCCGTAATTGAAGGTATTGAAATAAATAATTTATTGGGGATAGTAAATTTAGTTTTTAGGTCATCAAATGAAGGGAAGGGTAGGTCTTTAGTGATATCATTAAGACATTGAATACCAGCCTTCTTCCAAAATTCAAATGATGCTGAAATACAGCCAGATGGAAAATTTGTATTATTAAAGAGTGGAATGATTGGACTGGCCTTTGGAGCCAATTCATATTTCGTGTTTGTTCGATCCCAGAGGGACAGCATCTGAACCAGAACTGGGTGATGAGAAGTAGATTGCGGACTGTTAAGCTGGGGGAGCCACAGGAAAGAAGAGACCGAAGTTTTCTGCCTCAATCTAGGTCCAGATTGTAGCTAAACCAGAAGTGTTCCATAATATACATTGGGGAAGTTGTGCTTCTAAATAATGTTTAAAATTGGGAACTCCAAGGTCTCCGTTCCATGTTGACTTTTGTAGGACAAGGAGTTTAACTCTGGGGCATTTTTTGTTCCATATGAATTCCGATGTATATTGTAGAAATTTAAATATATAGGGGGGGGGGGGATACGAATTGGCCAAGTTTGAAAAAGGTAAAGAAATCTAGGTAAAATGTTAATTTTAACTGAGTTAATGTATCCTATCCAAGAGATGATATGGTGGTCCTATCTTTCCATATCAGATTTGATCTGGGAGAGTAATTTAGGACAGCTAGCTTGGAAGAGTTGGTTGTATTGTTTGGTAATGTGAATACGTAAATATTTAAGTTTCTTTTGGTGCCATTTGAAGGGAAATTATTGAGTGAGATTTGTTCTAATGGCGTCTGTGAGGTAAAAGTCAAGTGTTTATGACTTTTGAGGGTTAATTTTGTACCCTGAAATGAGGCCATAGGTGTCAATGTCTGCAAGTAGTGGGGGCAAGGAAGTAGATAAGCCTGATAGAGACAGGAGTATGTCGTCTGCTTATAAGGAGATTTTATGTTCTGATTTCCCAACCTTCTCCAGGATGGCTTTGTTGGACTGGACTTTTGCGGATAAGGGTTCAATCAGTAATGCAAAGATTAAGAGTGAAAGGGGGCAGCTGTGTACCATAATTAGAAAAGGAGAGGAAGTGACTCTGTTGGCCTGATACTGTTGCTCTAGGAGATTTGTATAAAGCTAATAGACCAATTAAGAATTTATCAGTGAAGTCCATTGATCTCTGGAGCCCAGACATAGAACTTTAATGAAATGTGATCAAACGCTTTGTCAGTGTCAAGTGCCATAATCATGATGGTTGTTTATGTGCATGAAAAGAGTGCACAAGGTTGATGGTCCGTCTCGTATTGTCTAAGGCAGTGGTTCCCAAACTGTGCGCCTAGGCTCCCTGGGGTGCCTCAGCGATCTCACAGGGGTGCCTCGGCCAGGACCAGTGGTAAGCAAGGCGGGGGACTACTTGGTAATTATTTTGGCTTAGGGTTGCCTTGAAAAAATTATGGAGACCCTAAGGGTGCCTTGAACTGAAAAGTTTGGGATCCACTGGTCTAAGGCTTGGTGACCTGGGATAAATCCAACCTGATCTGGGTGGATCAGGTAGGGAATGAGTGAGTTTAGTCTGTTTGCTAAGATTTTTGTGTAAATTTTTAAGTCTACATTTAGTAATGATATTGGTCTATAGTTTGAGCAGGAGGTGGAATCTCTATCCGATCTTGGTATAATAACGTCACTGCTCCAAACGAAGTTCCAATCAAAATTTTATTTAAAAAAATAGCTCATGGGGTTGGTGAGCATGTTCATATTTTGTAATAATGGGGGGTGAGACCGTCAGGGCCCAGGACAGAATTACATGAGTATAATGACTTGATTGCCGATATTGTTTCTTCATGTGTGATGTCAGCGTTCAGAACAGTACAGTCAACATTTGAAAGATGTGGTAAAGAGAGTGAGGACAAAAACGACATGGTCTTACAACTGCTGTTGTCATATTGCTGGCAATATATATATGTATATATAAGAGATGAGCGCACTCGGATTTCTGAAATCTGAGCCCACCCGAACGTTGCGGGTCCGAGCTGGATCCGAGACAGATCCGGGTATTCCCGCCAATTGCAAAACTGAAATCGAGGCACTGAGTCATAATCCTGCTGTCGGATCTCGCGATACTCGGATCCTATAAATTCCCCGCTAGTCGCCACCATCTTCACTCGGGCATTGATCAGGGTAGAGGGAGTGTGTGTTAGGTGGTCCTCTGTCCTGCTATATCTCGTGCTGTTCAGTTCTGTGCTGTGCTGTGCTCTGTGTTCTGCTCAATCCAGTGGTGCTGTGTCCTGTGCTCTGTCCTTCTGAGTTCAGTGGTGCTGCTGGGTCCTGTGCTGTGTCCTGTTCAGTCCAGTGGTGCTGTGTCCTGTGCTCTGTCCTTCTGAGTTCAGTGGTGCTGCTGGGTCCTGTGCTGTGTCCTGTTCAGTCCAGTGGTGCTGTGTCCTGTCCTTCTAAGGGCATTGTTATTTCCCCATTATTCCCAAATTATAAAAAATTTCAAAAATAGTTATAAAAAAATTTACAAAAAAAGTAATTATAAAAAATAAAATAAAAAAATATATATCCCAAAACAATCCTGCAGTATAAGTCCATTGGTACTGCTATATTACAAAGTTCACTGATTCAGCAGTATAAGTCTAGTGGTACTGCTATATTACAAAGTTCACTGATTTTGCAGTATAAGTCCATTGGTACTGCTATATTACAAAGTTCACTGATTCAGCAGTATAAGTCTAGTGGTACTGCTATATTACAAAGTTCACTGATTTTGCAGTATAAGTCCATTGGTACTGCTATATTACAAAGTTCACTCATTCTGCAGTATAAGTCCAGTGGTACTGCAATATTACAAAGTTCACACATTCTGCAGTATAAGTCCATTGTTACTGCCATATTACAAATTTCACTGATTCTGCAGTATAAGTCCAGTGGTACTGCAATATTACAAAGTTCACTGATTCAGCAGTATAAGTCCATTGTTGTTACTGCAATATTACAAATTTCACTGATTCTGCAGTATAAGTCCAGTGGTACTGCTGTATAACTCCAGTCCAGTGGTACTCTCCTGTGCCGCATATAATTTTTAAAGGCTTTGCCGAGTGTGTGTGGCTTAGGGGTACACTCTCTTGTGCTACATATAATGCAGAACAAAAATTTGGAGGATAAAGTAGGGAAAGATCAAGACCCACTTCCTCCTAATACTGAAGCTGCTGCCACTAGTCATGACATAGACGATGAAATGCCATCAACGTCGTCTGGCAAGCCCGATGCCCAATCTCCTAGTACAGGGCATGTAAAATCCAAAAAGCCCAAGTTCAGTAAAAGTAGCAAAAAGAGAAACTTAAAATCATCTGAGTAGAAACGTAAAGTTGCCAATATGCCATTTACGACACGGAGTGGCAAGGAACGGCTTAGGCCCTGGCCCGTGTTCATGACTAGTGGTTCAGCTTCACCCAAGGATCTTAGCCCTCCTCCTCCTCCCCCCCCCACAAAAAATTGAAGAGAGTTATGCTGTCAGCAAAAAAACAGCAAACAACTCTGCCTTCTAAAGAGAAATTATCACAAATCCCCAAGGCGAGTCCAAGGGTGTTGGTGGTTGTCAAGCCTGACCTTCCCATCACTGTACGGGAAGAGGTGACTCGGGAGGAGGCTATTGATGTAGCTGGCGCTGTGGAGGAACTTGATGATGAGGATGCTGATGTGGTTATTGTAAATGAGGCACCAGGGGGAGAAACAGCTGATGTCGATGGGATTAAAAAGCCCATTGTCATGCCTGGTCAGAAGACCAAAAAATGCACCTCTTCGGTCTGGAGTTATTTTTATCCACATCCGGCCAACCAATGTATGGCCATATGTAGCTTATGTAAAGCTCAAATAAGCAGGGGTAAGGATCTTGCCCACCTAGGGACATCCTCCCTTATACGTCACCTGAATAACCTTCATAGTTCAGTGGTTAGTTCAGAACTGGGGCTAGGACCGTCATCAGTACAGGGACACCTAAATCCCTTGGTCCTGTTGGATACATACCAGCAACACCCTCCTCATCAACTTCCTCCACGATCTCCATCAGATTCAGTCCTGCAGCCAAAGTCACCAGCCAAACTGAGTCCTCTTCAATAAGGGATTCATCTGAGGAATCCTGCAGCGGTACGCCTACTACTGCTACTGCTGCTGTTGCTGCTGTTAGTCGGTCATCTTCCAAGAGGGGTAGTCGTAAGACTGCTATGTCTTTCACAAAACAATTGACCGTCCAACAGTCGTTTGCCATGACCACAAAATACGATAGTAGTCGCCCTATTGCAAAGCGTATAACTGAGGCTGTAACTGCTATGTTGGTGTTAGACGTGCGCCCGGTGTCCGCCATCAGTGGAGTGGGATTTAGAGGGTTGATGGAGGTATTGTGTCCCCGGTACTAAATCCCGTCGAGATTCCACTTCACTAGGCAGGCGATACCAAAGATGTACAGAGAAGTACGAGCAAGTGTCCTCAGTGCTCTTAAAAATGCGGTTGTACCCACTGTCCACTTAACCACGGACATGTGGACAAGTGGTTCAGGGTAAACGAAGGACTATATGACTGTGACAGCCCACTGGGTAGATGCATCGCCTTCCGCAGCAACAGTAGCAGCTGCATCAGTAGCAGCATCTACACAACGGCTGCTCGTGCAAAGGCAGGCAACATTGTGTATTACAGGCTTTAATAAGAGGCACAACGCTGACAACATATTAGAGAAACTGAGGGAAATTATCTTACAGTGGCTTACCCCACTTAGACTCTCATGGGGATTTGTGGTGTCAGACAATGCCAGTAACATTGTGCGGGCATTAAATATGGGCAATTTCCAGCACGTCCCATGTTTTGCACACACTGTTAATTTGGTGGTGCAGCATTATCTCAAGAGTGACAGGGGTGTGCAGGAGATGCTTGCGGTGGTGCGCAAAATTGCTGGACACTTTTGGCATTCTGCCAGTGCCTGCCACAGACTGGAGCACCATTAAAAAAGTCTGAACCTGCCCTGCCATCACCTCAAACAAGATGTTGTAACGCGCTGGAACTCCACCCTCTATATGCTGCAGAGGATGGAGGAGCAGCAAAAGGCCATTCAAACCTACACAGCCACCTACAACATAGGCAAAGGAGTGGGGATGCGCCTGAGTCAAGCGCACTGGAGACTGATTTCCGTGTTGTGCAAGCTTCTGCAGCCATTTGAACTTGCCACACGAGAAGTCAGTTCCGACACTGCCAGCTTGGGTCAGGTGATTCCCCTGATCAGGCTATTGCAGAAGCAGCTGGAGAAAGTGAGGGAGGCTCTGGTACACCATTGCGATTCCACCAAGCATGTAGCTCTTGTGGATGAAGCCCTTCGTACGCTTTGCCAGGATCCTAGGGTGGTCACTCTTTTAAAGTCAGAGGAATACATTCTGGCCACCGTTCTCGATCCTCGGTTTAAAGCGTATGTTGTGTCTCTGTTTCCGGCAGACACAAGTCTACAGCGGTGCAAAGACCTGCTGGTCAGGAGATTGTCCTCTGAAGAGGACCGTGACATGCCAACAGCTCCACCTTCATTTTCTTTCACACCTGTGGCTGCCAGGAAAAAGCCCAGTTTTTATAAAAGACCCGCTGGCAGGGATGCTGAGAACATCTGGTCCGGACTGAAGGACCTGCCAACCATTGCAGACATGTCTACTGTCGCTGCATTGGATGCTGTCACAATAGAAAAAATGGTGGAGAATTATTTTGCTGACACCATCCAAATACACATGTCAGACAGTCCTTATTGTTACTGGCAGGAAAAAAAGGCAGTTTGGAAGCCCCTGTACAAACTGGCTCTATTTTACCTGAGTTGTCCCCCCTCCAGTGTGTACTCGGAAAGAGTTTTTAGTGCAGCGGGTAACCTGGTCAGTGAGCGGCGAAGGAGGTTGCTTCCTCAGAACGTTGAAAAAATGATGTTCATAAAAATGAATTATCAATTACTCAATCAAGTACAGCACTGGCCTCCAGATACTACAGAGGGACCTGTGGTTGTGGAGTCCAGCGGGGACGAATTGATAATGTGTGAGGATGAGGAAGTACACACTGAAGGGGGCGAGGAATCTGAGGATGAGGACGATATCTTGCCTCAGTAGAGCCAGTTGAGTTTGTACAGGGAGAGATGAATAGCTTTTTTGGTGTGGGGGCCCAAACAAACCAATCATTTCAGCCACAGTTGTTTGGTAGGCCCTGTCGCTGAAATGATTGGTTTGTTAAAGTGTGCATGTCCTATTTCAACAACAATGAAGAGTGTTAGTCGCAAAGCCAAAAGTCAGTGAGCTTTATTTGCCATGATCTCTCTCTCTAGAAAGCCACAGTGCTTGTAAGTTTCAAGTGTTTCCATTAATTCCCCCACTACAGATGTTAGGCTGATTGGTTGTCAGTCTCTTTTTTTATTTCCACATTTGCTCCTTTTCTTCAGTCCAATATTGAGTTGTTGAATAATTTTGCTAATGATGTTACACCAGCACCTCTTTCTGCTCTTTTAGTATTGTTGGATATATCCCACCTGGCCCCATTAAATTGTGCACTTTCAGTTTTGAGAGTTCTGTTAGAATATCCACCTCTGTATGTGAAACTGTGTCTACTTCCATTGTATCAATGTTCTTGCTACTCAGCTGTGGTGTCAGGCGCCGTCCCTGCACTGTCCATAGGTTCCTGGACGGACGCCTGCCCTCCTTGACGTCCCGTTACCTAGCAACAGGGTGCACTTCAACGTTTCAGCTGATGCTGCGTGTGCATGCGCAGCGGACTCGTGTCCCGTTGCCAGGCAACGGGACAATTCTCTCTTCTATATATCCAGTTCCCTCTTCCTGCTATTGTTGTATTAGTTCTGACTCCTAGCTTGTTCCTGACTATTCTCTTGTCCTGCAATTTGGTTCTACTTACTCATCTGGATTCTGACCCCTGGCTTGTCTCTGACCACACCTCTGGACCCTCCTTGTGTACCGCACTATCGTTTGGTATCCAACCCGGACTGCACGATCATTCCTGTTCTCTATCCACTGCACTGGTAACTAACTTGGAGAACCGCGACCTGCGTACCTCACGCAACCATGTCCATACCTCTTTGCGGGGGTCCCTGGTGAATACCTGAGGTGCGTTAGTTTCCGCGCCTCTCTGTTTAAATGCATCAATATCAGTCAGTGGCACCTATAGAGTCATTAACGTGACAGTATACTCTTGCCACGAGTACATAGGATGAGCCTTCGGGACCTTCTTTTGCATTTGGCCCAGTGTGTGGACCCGCAGGACACTAATCAGGCCCAGCTATTGCAGGATATTAAGGGTGTGGTCTTCCACCTAGACAAACTTCAGTTGTACGGTCAGTTGCTCCTATTGGAACAGAAACCACCACTGCTGCCATTGCCTCCACCAGTTCTACGAGCACCGGAGGGTTGCGTTTACCTTCTCCAGAGAAAAAATAAAGGAGAATCCTAAGAAGTGCCGCTGGGTCCTTAACTAGTGTGCCATACAGTTTGAACTTGCACTTGTCTTTCCTCAGACAGAACTAAGGTGGAATATATAATCTACCTCCTTTAGGCCATGCTCTTGCCTGGGCATCTCCCTTGTGAGAATGTGATGACCCGCTGCTATATAATTTTGTAATCTTTATTGAAAGTTTCCATAAGGTTATTCACGAGCCTGGTCTCGTGTCCTCCGCAGCCACTGGTCTATTAAACCTACATCAAGGAACTCTCACTGCTGGTCAGTATGCAGTACAATTCCGGAGTCTAATCTACCCCTGATCTCTGAATTATTTGACAGCATTAATGGAGCTACCATCTTCTCCAAGCTTGACCTCAGAGGAGCGTATAATCTCATACGAACAAGGGAGGGGGACGAGTGGAAGAAGGCCTTTAACACTCGAGATGGCCATTTTGAGTACCTGGTCATGCCATTTTGGCTATGTAATGCCTCTGCTGTATTCCAAGACTTTATTAATGAGCTCTTCCGAGATCTTCTTTATCAATTTGTGATCATCTATTTGGATGATATTCTCATCTTCTCCCAAGACCTGGTAACCCATTGTAAACATGTGTTGGAGGTTCTGTCTCGTCTTAGGGAGAATTGATTATTAAGTAAATTGGAGAAATGCACATTTGAACAGAAGCAGTTACCTTTCTTGGGCTATATCATTTATGGGACTGGACTCCAGATGGACCCAAACAAGTTGAAATCCATACTTGCTTGGCCTCAGCCCTCAGGGCTAAAAGCCACGCAACGTTTTTTGGAATTCCCCAATTATTAAAGGATACTCTACTCTGGTAGCACCCATCACGGCATTAGCTAGTAAAACAGCCAACGCCAAGATATTGTCCTCTGAGGCCATTGCGGCTTTCAAGACTCTTAAGTCTTTCTTCTCCTCAGCGCCCATTCGCCATCAGCCTGTTTGTCAATGCCCATACTTCCTTGAACTGCATGCGTCATCTGTTGGTACTGGAGCTGTTCTATCACATTCCTCTGATAAGCTCCATCCATGTGGGTCCTTCTCTCGTCGCTTGTTAACAGCCGAGAGAAATTATGGAACAGGCGATAAGGAGCTCCTGGCCATTAAATTGGCTGTTTCTGAATGGAGACATCTTTTGGAGGGTGCACAATTTCCTATAACTATTTATACAGATCATAAAAATCTGTTGTTCCTACGTTCTGCCTGTTGTTTAAATCCTCGACAAGCAAGATTGTCCTTATTCTTCTGTCGCTTCGACTTTAACATCACCTTCCGCTCTGGATCCAAGAATGTCAAGGCGGATGCTCTGTCTCGCTCATTTGATCCAGCTGATTCGGAACCTCTTGAGGAGAATAGACCCATTCTGGACCCTAGCCATATCATAGCAGTTACACACATTATGAATAGAGGATGCCCTCCAGGCAAGACCTTCATTTTGTGTCATCTCTGTACCAGGCTTCTTCACTGGGCCCATCGTTCTCTCTTTTCCGGCCATGCTGGCATTCGTAAAATCTGGAAGTTGTTATCTCTGAATTATTGGTGGCCTTCCTTATTCGATGATGTTAAAAAAATTGTTTCGGCCTGTCCTGAGTGTGCACAACATAAAACTTCTTGGAAAAAACACTATGGACATTTAATTCCGCTACCAGTGCCTGAGATTCCTTGGTCTCAAATTTCTATGGATTTTATCACTGACCTTCCTTCTTCCAAATCTTGTACAGTTACTTGGGTCGTCACTGATTGCTTCTCTAGAGCAGCTCATTTAATTCCTCTCAAGAACCTTCCGTCTTCCTCCTCACTGGCTGATATTTTCATTAAGGAGATTTTTCACCTCCATGGCTGCCCATTACACATTGTTTCCGATTGAGAATCCCAGTTCATATCCAAGTTTTGGAGAGCTTTTTGTAACAAGTCTGGAATTAAACTTGATTTTTCTTCCGCATACCACCAGTCCAATGGGTTAACTGAGAGAACAAATCAAGAATTAGAGACATTTTTAAGGTTGTATGTATCGGCTAATTAAGATAACTAGGTTGATTTTCTTCCATGGGCTGAGTTCGCCCACAATGATCATTACCATGAGGCCATTTCCATCTCACCCTTCTTTGTTCTTTATGGCTGTCACCTCAGATTACCCACCTTCTCCCAGTTATCTTCTTCTGAAGTTCCTGCAGTGGATTCTTTGTTTCGCAACTTTTCACACATCTGGGAACAAGTCAGAATTAACTTGGAGAGATCTGCCATTCGCTCTAAAGAATCATACGATAAAAGGAGAAGACCGACTCCAAATTTGTTTATTGGAGACAGGTTATGGTTATGTACCCAAAACATCCGTTTGAATGTTCCCAGTAAAAAATTTGCTTCAAGCTTCATTGGGCCTTTTGTAATTTCGGAGGTTATCAATCTGGTGACCTTGAGGTTGAGACTTCCCCGCTCCCTGAGTATACCCAATGTTTTTCACATATCCTTGCTGAAACCGGTGGTCACTAATAAGTCCTCCACTTCCTCCAGAATCCCAACCTCCTATTGTTGATCAGGTTCAACTGGAATATGAAGTTAAACAGATTCTAGACTCTCATGTATCCAGAGGTTCTTTACAATTCCTTGTAAATTGGATAGGTTACGGGCCTAAGGTACGTTCCTGGGTAAGAGCCTCTGATCTTCACACTCCCTGTCTTCTCAAACAATTTCATTAAGAGTTTTCCCAAAAAAACCTTTTAGGGTGTTCGGATTACACCGTTATGGCAGGGGTTACTGTTATAAACTTACCTGTCCTCGATCCAGCGCTGTCTGCTATCTGCGATCGGTCATATGATCACTAGCTCAGGGTGGAGATTTTGAACTGGTATTTAAACCTCACTCTGACACTCCGTGAGTGTCAAAGCAACTTGTATGCATTCTGGCTCCTATCCTCATGGATCCTTGTGCCATTCTGTTCCTGATCTGATTCATATGTACCAGTTCTGCCTGTTTAATGTCTCTGATTCCTCTGCGTTTGTGTACCGACCCGGCTTGCTGACAGCCCTGTTCACAACCAACTCCTCTAACAAACATGCTTAAAAAAAAAAAGTAAAAAAAGTAAATTGAGGGTGAAAGGGAACAAAAATCCCTTAAACCTTTCTCTAGCTTCTCTTGGTGTCATTTGCACACATTTTTATTTTACCTTTAGAAACAAATATTTATTTATTTTTTTACACCTTACTACATTCATTTTAACTCTAGAAATGTAAATAACCATAGGAAACCATTAACAGTATAACATTGAAATTTCACATGCACAGCTAATAATAATCATTGTCTATTAAGAGAAACCACCACATGAAAGTTTACCTAGGCAAGGTACTGATTCGGGACCCTGCCTGCCTTCATTCCTGCAAAAATGACTTCTAGACAAACATATAGCCAGTTTGAAGGGATGGACCAGTATACAGTGGTATGACATACCTAAACTGGTTTGGCTGCTTGTACATCTATCAAACTCCATTCCATTTCCACTTCACAGTATATATATATATATATATATATATATATATATATATATATATATATATATATATATATATATATATATATGTATATATGTGTATATATATATATATATATATATATATATATATATATATATATATATATATATATATATATATCTCGGCTAGCAATCAGCTCAATTCCTTCTCTTCATTTGATCCCACAAATGAGGAGGAAGTTTCTACTCTTTTCTTATCTTCCTACTCTATCTCCTGTCCTCTTGATCCCATACCCTCAGAAATTGGTAGGTCTCTGTCTCATGTGCTCATTCCACCTCTAACTAAAATCTGTAATCTATCTCTCTCTATTGGTATCTTTAAATCACTATTCAAGCACGCAGTGATTACTCCTATTCTAAAAAAAAGCAAAATTCTGAACAAAACTCTCAAATTACTGCCACATCTCTCAGCTCCCATGCCCCTCCAAACTTCTTGAGCGAATTGCCTACACTCGCCTCACATGTTTCCTTTCTGCAAACAACCTATTGGATCCTCTTCAATCAGGCTTTCGCTCTCAACATTCCATAGAGACTACGCTGACCAAGGTTGTTAATGATCTGATTACAGCTAAACTAAAGGTGATTACTCTCTCCTTATTCTCCTGGATCGCTCTGCTGCATTCAACACTGTTGACCACTCTCTCCTCATACAGATGCTGCAATCTCTAGGTCTTCAAGACACTGTCCTATCCTGGTTCTCATCCTAATCGGTCTTTCAGTGTTAATTTCTCAGGAACAACCTCCACTCCGCTTCCTTTATCAGTTGGAGTACCACAAGACTATTGTAATTCCCTCTTTGCTGATCTTTCTAAAATCAGACTCGAGCCCCTACAATCTATTTTGCATGCAGCTGTTGAATTGATTTTCCTTGTAAATCGTTTTAGATCTGCTGAGTCACTCTGTCAGTCTCTACATTGGCTGCCTGTTTTTCAACGAATCCAATATAAAATTCTTCTAACATACAAGGCCATCAACAAAATTGCACCAATATACATCTCCTCACTTGTCTCAAAATATCTGTTCTGCACAAAATCTGCATCTCTCTTCCACTTTTACCACTCTCATCACTTCCTCCAATTTTCGGTTACAGGACTTTTTTCGGGCTGCACCCACTTTATGGAATTTACTCCCACAAGACTTTTTTCTAGTCTTCAAACCTTCAAGCCTTCTCTGAAAACCCACTTCTTCAGACAAGCTTATAATATTCCTCTACCACCCTCTTAATCTCCCTAGGTTACCCTATTACCACCCTTTACACAGCTAACACAAGACAACAACCCTCTGACCTACATAGTTGTGTGACTGAGCATACAGCTCACTAAATATTTGCATTCTAGCTGGACAAATATTCAATATGATGTAGCACTTACCCTTGTGTATCAAACCATTGTCCCATAGACTGTAAGTTTGCGCACAGGGTCTTCTTATGTCTACATATGTATTACCCAGTATTGTTTTATTACTGTTTGTTCCCAATTGTAAAGCGCTACGGAATCTGCTGGCGCTATATAAATGTTGATGATGATGATATGTATATATATATATATACAAGTTAACCCGTGCATGATACTCATGCATTCTAGTCAAATCAAGCTACTTAAGGTGTTAAAAAGGTTCTTGTCATGCATTTGGGCCTAGCCCAGGCCTCCTCAGGGGAAGAGCGTTACTTCCCGACGCAAGCAACCTTTTTTAACGTGGTTTTGTCCACATGTCACCACCTCATCAGTTTTCTCCATCACCTCATCCTTCATCTTCATCGCCACATCCTTCATCAAGCTACTCAAGGTGTTAAAAACTCCCCACTGTCACCCCCCGGCAACCATCAACCACTCCCAACTGTCACTTCTCCTTCAAGAAATATATAGGTCAGTGTATAACTCTGCCCAGCAGGTGGCGCTGCAGCTTGTTTTTTTTTCCACACACGCCACTAGGCATTTATATAGTAGATATATATCTATAATATAAATGTTCTAGTGGCGTGTGTTAGTCTGTCTGTGTGTGTGTTGAAAAAATAAAACCAAGCTGCAGCGCCACCTGCTGGGCGGAGTTATATACTGACCTACTAAATTCTTAGTGTGTGTGGAAAAAAAAATCAGAAAGGGCTGAAATTTGGTATACTAAGATATTTTTAATTTGTTAATTTAATTTAATTGTTAAAAGTGTTTATAAAGATTTTAAAAAAATATATATATATTTCTTGAAGGAGAAGTGACAGTTGGGAGTGGTTGGTGGTTGCCGGGGGTGACAGTGGGGAGTGGTTGGTGGTTGAGGCCTGGGCTATGGCCCAAATGCATGACAAGAACCTTTTTAACACCTTAAGTAGCTTGATTTGTCTAGAATGCATGAGTATCATGCACGTGTTAACTTGTATATATATATATATATATATATATATATATATATATATATATTATGGACAAAAGTATTCGGAAGCTTGACCATAACAGGAACTGTAATGACATTGTATTCAAGTGCATATACTTTAATATGGGGTTGGTCCCCCTTTTGCAACGATAACAGCTTCCACTCTCCATGGAAGGCTTTCCACAAGATGTTGGAGTGTTTCTGTGGGAATTTGTGCCCATTCATTCTGTAGAGCATTTATGAGGTCAGGCACTGATGTTGGACACGAAAACCTGGCTCGCAATGTCCGTTCCAGTTCATCCCAAAGGTATATATACACACACAATATACAGCATATATATTCAACCCCCTGTCACTGTGTGTAGTATGAGGTGCAAAGGGTACACAGTGCACCTCCTTCTCAAGCCCTGACTAGCTGATGGGCATGGGTGTAAATGATCAGGGGGTCCCTGCACATGCAGGTGTTTCTTTGTAGTTAGTGGGACACAGGTAATGTTACTTTGTGGTGCAGTGCAATAAAAGTCACAATAATTTGGGCGCCAGACCATCTCTATGATAAACTGAACTCTTTATTTACACTCTTCCACCAGCACGATAATCATAATGGTTGCAGCAATAAAGAAATATATACACAGCTCCTTACTCTCTCCAGCACAGTTCTTAATGAGCAATACTGATATGGTTGCAAATATATCTTATTACTCCTCCTGCACAGTTCTTAATGTTATCCAGATGTTATATAACATAAGTCACATGTCTCTTACACTCCATACTCACTGCAGATCACCCTTTCTCTGCAGGGGCACTCACATGGATGCTTACAGGCAGGCAGCTTCTTCTTAATGCAGCTCTGACACACGCTGTGTAACTCTCAACTGCAGCTCACCCCTCCTCTGCGGGGATGATTTCTCCTGTGGGCTCTGACACTTCACTCTGTGTACTACCAGCCTCAGGCTCTGACAATACAGCTACCATGCCTCTTGTAGCAACCCTCACTCCAGGGTCTCTTCCATGCGAAGTGTCCCCCTCTTTCTTGGGTTCTCTATAGTGACATGGAGTTCTCCCCCTCATCCAGGGCACACATTCCTTGCCCTGGCACAGTCATCGTGCTCAGACTACCAGACAATACTGGGGGATCCTGGAGCTTCCACCCCACTCTCCCAGGTCCCCAGCTACATCTCTTCTCTCCTG
Source organism: Mixophyes fleayi (assembly GCF_038048845.1). Taxonomy (NCBI): domain Eukaryota; kingdom Metazoa; phylum Chordata; class Amphibia; order Anura; family Limnodynastidae; genus Mixophyes; species Mixophyes fleayi. Next base: position 114,043,814 of record NC_134406.1, on the reverse strand, counting down.
TGTCTCTCTCTTTCCTATCTCTCTGTCTCCCAGCCCCTCCTTCTTCTCACTTAGTCTCACAGGCCGGGCTGGGTTATCACCATGGTAACCAGTTTATGTAACTTTTCATAAACTTCTAGCTTGCCCTCTAGGTGACCCCTCCTGTATTCAGAGGTGCAGGTTTTACTAAAACGCCACTAGGGGGCGTTACATTTATGTGTATGTATATATATATATATATATATATATATATATATATATATATATATGTAACGCCCCCTATATATGTAAATACTATACCATACTGTCCCTGCTAAATACGGAAGCAAGACCACAATAATCCCTGCACAGCGGATCACCCACTAGGCTACCTAGGTCAGTCACCAATGGTGGCCGGCTAGCCCCACAGAGGGTCTATATCGCATAATGTGTAATCCGGCCATGGCCAGGTTAGGAGACTTCAGAAGAAGCAGCTCAATGAAAAATTGCTTCTGAGTGTGTGCTGTTGCTCATGACATGGTTTCACAAAATATAAATTCTGGTTGGCCCCCTCTAAAAAATTTGTAAGTAGACTCTGTTGACCTCCTAAATGGCTATTAAGTGTCAGCTTAAGACAAATCTGCCAGTCTTGCTCATCTAATTATAATAGCTGTAAGAGAGATTTGAGTTTGTAGTGTGAAATTAATTCTTGCTTTTGTTCAGTAGCATTTTGTTGGTAGACTACACACTATGTGAATGCAAAATGACAGTATTTCTCTTTTGTATGGTCCCTTTTGTTATCTATTCCATATTATCAGTTCAGTATATGTTCTGCTGTACTATCAAATCTAAATGTTTGTGAAAATTGTTCTACATTGTTTGCATCAAATACTGTTTAATGTGCATGTTTCTATTATTAGGCTAGAAGCTATGCCTGTTCCAGATCAACCATCATGTTCAGAGAAGACTAGTTCATTAAGCCCAGTGATGAATACATCAAATGGCGATGGTTCTGAAACAGAAACAACTTCAGCTATACTTGCTTCTGTTAAAGAACAGGTAAGGAGACTCATTTGCTTTTTTCTTATATTGATCTGTAGTTTAAACACAATAATTTAAAAATATTCATCAGTGAATACAAGTTTTGTGGCCTCAATTTGTAATTAAATCTGTGGTAAGCATGATCAATTATGGCAATACAAGCATTGTGGATTTGTAAAATAATTAGCTATAGTACACAAGTGATGCTTAATATAGCATTCCCTGTAAATAATATATGTATAAATTGTGAGTTTGGAGCTCATCACTTAAAAATGTATTAGGAAAATGTGCATATTATAAGGAACAGTGTAGTGTCTGTGTATGCGCTCATTCATACAAGCAGAACATGGAGGCCATCAGCTGTGCTATGCATGCTGCATTTACTAAACTGAAGAACAAACACAAAGCAGCACATTTTACAGCAGACTACTAAACAGCACAGCAAAACAACACAATGGTGAAACATTGTATTACAAGCATGAACATCATTCTGAATCTGGCAGAGCCAGAACACTTTGTCCAACAAACAGTGCATAGGGGTGCAAGAAAAAATGAGCAATGTTTTAATTAACGTTATTTTGATATTCGTCCACCGAAACCTAACCACAAGGTTACTACATAACTGAATTGGAAATTAAATTGACCCCTTAATTTACCATTATAACAGTCTTATAAACTGATTCTATACATATGTGCTTATAGACATCAAACAATTTATATTGGTCCACTGTGAACCCTATTTTAGTAATACAACTTGTAATTTTGCTTTACATATTGATTAGGGTGAGCTTAAGCATATAGTTGTGAGTACAACTATCACATACAAATGTAATTGTGGTACAAATGTAATTATCACACACAAATAGCATATAATAATGAAATTTGAACTAATGAAAAGAAAATCAAAATATGACTTTTTACCATAAAAAGTGTTGTTATGTAAGATGATCTGTTATCACTGATTTGTCATTATTTACCTTGATTACAGGTTAATTACAAATATTTTTGGGGTTATTTCTCTTCAGAGTTGGTAATATACTCTAGTGTTATAACTTGTCCAAATTCTTTCATTTTTGTACTTCCTTAGTACATACTATGTATAAACAACTTGACAAAACATTTAAAACAACAACAACTTTAATTTAACTAAACTTACACAAACTCTCAATGCTATTTAGTATTTAAAAATTGTTATTAAAGAATGTATATTGCAAGCTGAATTCTCAAGGCCTGATTCATTAAGGCATGCAAAACTAACATGATTTTTTTTAAAAAATGTAAAATGGGTATATGCACAGCCGTATTCAACAAGTGAAGATACGTGTGGTGTTGAATTCGGGTGTAGGTCTGCTCTGGACACTGTAGGATACATTCATATGTGAGAAATATAAACTCACAAAACGCACAGAAAAAAAAGAAAAAATATTCAATTAATGTCACCTGTTAATAACTTAGTCAGTAGTGACAAAACATAAAGTAAAAAAGTCGTTTTTTTTCCCATGAAAAACATTAGGATGTAATAAATGTCTACTTTACATAAAACACATTTTTACACAGTTGCTCCTGATTGCAAACACATGTCCTAGCATATATAATCAGCCGTAATCAGTTTTGTAATCGGCACTTAGACCTGACCTGTAGCGGGAGCAAGAGATATGGCTGAAAAACAAGCACTTGAGATATGCCCAGAGTTTGAATGCTGTGTGCGCTCGAGCTTTGCACACCTTTACGGTACATTGACAACAGGCATACACCCCTTCCCCCAACCATTCCCTCCCTGAAACCATAGGATGTTGTAAGTGTCCTGTGCACTCGAAGGTGAATTGAACACTGTTGCATCTGTGGCGTATAGAACTGTTCTGGGCATGCACAGAGTAATTGTGTACATTGTAGACAAAAAAACGCCAGTTATGCTCCTTAATTAATCATGCCCTCATTTTTCATTTTGATTCAATATACAGACTGTGCTAGTGTAATCATACATAGTGTCCATAGATATTAAAAATGAATAAAATATTTTTTTCCCTTGATCTGTAGTCCAAATTGGTAAAGCAAAAACCCTTGGAAAATAAAACAAAATTTAAATAAACCATTGTATTATTATGAACGACTGCTGCAAACTGTTTAAAGCATGGCAACCAGTTGTGATTGGTTGGCAGTGAAGGGGAGTCTATTGGGAGCTTTTTCGATTTGAACTACATCTGATTGAGAAAGAAGAGTGTAATTAATATTTAATAATGTTGTGAACGAGTTTTTATTTTAAAATTCTGTGTGTTTATTATTTTTTTATTTATGTTTAATCTAGGTACAATGGGGAGGTTCCTCTTCTGTTAGCGCTCTTATTAGAGCTACAGCTATTAGATAAGCCTTTAGAACCGGGCTAATAGTAGTCTTCACCTTTAGCAGCCACCTTTCCCGTAGAACTGATATTATTCGGAGGTACTTGGATGCCCCAGGGCTAAAGGACTTAAAGGCTTATCAGTATAATCATTGCCCAGGGTGGAGGAAGCTGGAATAACGAAGGCAGATACTGGGAACAGGCCAAAGGTTGTGAGTCAGTAGTGAGAAGGATAACCAGGAAATAGGCCAGAGGTCAGGGCAGATAGCAAACAAGGGAAATCCAGCAAACAGGCAGAGGTCAAGGGCAATCAGCATTCAAGCAGGGTCAAAATAAAACCAAAGATCACAACAGGAATCAGATCAAATGCAGTGAATCCGGAGGATAAAACAGGACAGAGCTGGTCAGCAATTATGCAGCACACAGACGCTATAACAGCATGGGAGGCTAAGCTCCCTGCCTTAAATACAAGGATTGCCAAATCAAAGAGCATGCAGCCAGTGGGACCTAATCAGCCACAGCAGGCTGTTTAATTAATTACGCTTATTGTGCACGCGCCTGACTGCCCACACTTGCCGAGACAGTGATGCCGGAAGTTACATCCTGGCTGTTGTCATGACTCATGGAACGCAGGTGATAGTGGGCGGCTGCTTGCAGCAGTACCCCCCCTTGAGGAGGGGTCAAGGGACCTGGCCACCCTGGTTTCCTGGGAAATTGGAACCAAGGATCATTTCTCCGGGTCACAACTATTCCAATGAACCAGGAAATGGATTTGCCCTTAGACTCTCTTGCATTTAAGATTTTTTCTAACACAAATTCCTAATGTCCATCTACACTGACTGACCGTGCTCTCTGAGGTTGATGATGTCTAAACTTGCTTGAATAGATAACGGGTTTGAGAAGAGAGCAGTGAAATATGTTTGAAACTTTCAGGGAACGAGGAAGTCTTAGCCTGAATGTGACAGGATTAACTTGTTTGATGATGGAGAAAGGTCCAATAAACCTAGGTCCAAGTTTTTTTTACAGGGTTGGATTAGCCTAACGTGGCGTGTGGAGAGCCAGACTTTCTGACCCACTTTAAAGAAACAAGCTCTATGGTGACGTTCTGCACACTTTGGAGTGTAAAGAGACCTGCATCAAAGCAATATGAGCTTTCTTCCAGATGATTCTGAGACTAGAAGCTGTAGAGCGTATCTCTGTGAGACCAGAAGGGTTGAGAAAGGACAAGAAGTTGGACTTAGGGTGAAAGCCAAAATTGCAGAAGAACAGAGATATACGAGTGGAGGAATGACACAAGTTATATATAATGTGCAAATTCTATCCACGGTAGTAAGGATGACTAGTTATCAAGAAATTCAGAGGTGTACAACTGTACAAATTGTTCCAGGAATTGGGTAAACCTTTCCGATTGTCTGTTAGACTGTGGAAAGTACACTCATGAAAGACTGATGTTAAAGCAGAGGAGCGCACAGAAAGATTTCCAGAATTGAGTCACAAAATGAGAGCCACGATCAGAGACAATATCTGAGGGGTGGCCGTGGAGTTCAAACATTTGTTGAATAAAGAGTGATGCTAGATTTTGTGCACTAGGAAGTATAGTCAAAGGAATAAAATGAGACAGTTTACTAAATCAGTCTACAACCACCAATATAGTGTTGTGGCCTGCTTTGCCATGATGAAATCCATAGACATGTGTGTACAGAGTTTTGTAGGGATAAACAATAGTATGAGCTGGCCTGAGGGACAGTTTCTGGAAATTTTGTATTTTGCACAGGTTTCACAGAACAGAACAAAGTCCCTGACATCTGCAGACAGGGAAGGCCACCAAACAGAGCATGAAAGAATCTCCATGGTCTTGGAGATACCAGGATATCCAGCAATCTTGTTCTCGTTCAGCAGTCTTGTTCAGCTTCAGAGAGAACAGCCTTCCTAAGGTGGACTGGGACAAACAGGAGATTAGCAGGCATTTCTGAGAGATCCAGCTTTTGAAATGTTATGTTTGAGTGTTATACCTAAGTCTAGGGTTAACCCAGCGTGAATGACAGTGGATGCAGTGATAGGTAGCGGTTCAGCAGCAGGTACATGATGGGAAACAAAGCTAAGAGATAAAGCTTCCGCCTTGATGTTCTTTTATCCAGATCTGTAGGTATAATGAATTGAAAGCGGGTAAAAAATAGTGCCCACCAAGCTTGCCTAGAATTCGATCATTTAGTAGATTCGAAATACTGGAGGTTTTTATGATCAGTGATGCTGGATGAATCTGCTGTAGTAATTTGCAAAGCCAAGAACCTCTAGATGGCATTCAGATTGGTTGGCTTCACCCAATCCAGAATGGCTTGGACATTGCTTGGATCCGTGGAGAATCCAGTGGAGGACTTCAAACTCACATTTTTCAAGTTTAGCGAAGAGAGAATGATCTAGAATTCTGCGACAAGGATTGTGAATATATTAGAATGTCATCCAGGTACATGACAACCAACTGACCAAGAAAATTTTGGAGAACCTCATTAATGAGGTCTTGGAAAACAGCGGGTGCGTTACACAGGCCAAATAGCATGACCGAGCATTTGTAATGACCAGAATGGGAGTTGAAAGCAGTTTCCCACTTGTCAATCTCTCTAATGCAGATAAAATTAAATGCACCAAGTGGGGTTTAGACTGGGTGCCATCTTGGAAGGTCGCCATCACACAGAACTCTGCTGCTAAAGACCCTCATTCTCCCAGTTAAACTGTTCTTTCATTCCTGCCATCCGCTCTCACTTGCGGACCCTACATTCAGGCACTCGTAGGGCCTTGCTGAGTCCTGAATGGCATGGAACGACACTCTTCACACCCGCCCGGTTGTGGGTGGCCTCCACGCACTGACCCCCTGGGACTGGTTCCCCTATTTGTAGTGGCACTAAAATCTTCTGACCCCCTTCGGGGATAATTTGTTGGGGCAAGGCCTCCTTCTGTTTCCACAGCTCTGCTGTATCCGTGCAGCCCCCACTCTGGCCTCTGTGTGGACTTACATGTGATCAGGGTCACTACAAGCCTGTGACACTCTGCCTGCTTGGGAGAGCTCTCCCTCGAATGAATTCGCCTTCCTACATTTGTGCTGAGTCGTCCGGATCCTTGTCAGACCCCCCACCCTGGCACTTAGGCCTACTGTCAGTACCTCAGCAGTGGTCTTCAGTACTACCGGCACTGCATCAACTGGACTTCCGGTTCTCACCGTGTGACTTTTGGTCGACACACTTCTCGCATGGCAGCACCAATATCTAATGCGAAATTAAAGGTATGCGTAATAACCAGTGGCAGTCAATATTACGGCTATGGAAAAGCCAACATACTTTTAAACAAAGTGACAATAACGATTGGTATAAGTCCGATAATAATAAAAAAACGACTTACTATATAACAGATAACAACTTTTGTCGAAGGTTTAAATGACAGCCCAGCATGATATCCGAATGGGCTAAACAGCTACACTAGGAAATTACGTCATATACCCAAGACAGAGTGAAAATGTCGGTTTTAAAGCGGCAATACTCAGACCCCACATCTGTATGCCATTATACATGGTGTGGGGTCCGCCTATTGCCGCTTTAAAACCGGCATTTTCATTCTGTCTATGGTAAATTAAGTAATTTCCTAGTGTAGCTGTTTAGCCCATTCGTATATTATACTGGCCGGTCATCAAAACTTGTTATCTGTTATATAATAAGTAGTCTTTTTATTATTATCAGGCTTATACCAACCGTTATTGGCACTTTGTTTAAAAGTATGTCGGCTGTTCCATAGCAGTTAACCCGTACCCCACCGTAATAACCCTCCTTCTGCCGCCTAAACCACCCTCACTGCACCCACCATTAGTAGTAGTAATTTCTGGCTTTCATTATACTGGTCAGCACAATGATCCTGGCTGCTAAAGCATGGATAGTCACTGGTCATTATTAACAGCTGCACACTGACCTCTAAAACCGCACTGCTATATTTCTTGGCTCCCAGTCTCTTGACAGAGCAGGGGACACAGTAACAAACCCTTACAGGCTGCACAGCTCTTACACTGTTGAGACAACCTTGCTACCATCCTGGAGCCCATGTCCAGGTCTATTGCAGAAGACAGTGCACACAAATAGCTTTACTATCACCTAGCTAACGGATTTAACCCTTTCAGCTCTATTTGAGCATCTTCTTCTGCTGAAAGGCTGCAGCTCCTGCTGTTCATTTATAGAGGACCAGAGGGGGATTGGATCTTGTCACTACGTTAATTTAGATGTGTAGTCATTGGGCTGTCGTAAGTGCCTCTCGTGGCACAGTTCAAAGGGATATGAGGAGTTGTCAGCTGATGCTAGAACATGCATCTGATTGGCTGGCTGTCAGACCTTCTCTCCACACTGATCTGCCCCCCATGCTCTCAGCCTGCAGAAACGTTTCCTCTCCAGTTATTTAAGGTATGTGTGACTGCCCATAACCCTCATCTGTCGTTCCATTTTTGCAGAGTGCATACACACTGCAGAATTGGACCAACATTGTTCCATGACTAACCAACATCTTTTAAGCAGCACCACCAATCAGACCGACCGATTATCTGTACCTTGGAATGATGATGGTTCATATTTCCAGGATACACACTCATGTGAAATCGGGCCAATCAGTCGTTTATTGTCTGATTGGCCCAATAATTGGCTGAAAACAGTATAGTGTGTACCTAGCCTTATCTTGACACCTCTTTCTTTGATTATCTTTGACTCTTATTGCTCGTCTAAGTCCTCTGGCACACAGGCAGAAATACAAATTATAACCACAGACGCCTAGCATGGTCTTCAGGAGCAGTAAGTCGGATACCCCAACTTCATCAGCCCCAGTGTCTCCAGCTCATGTTTTGCATCCTGACTCTCCACAGACCACCATGGCTGAAATCATGAAACAAGTAAAAGTCACCATTTAATCTAAATTTTGGGCCATATTCTCAAAACTGCGTTCTGAAATTGCTGCGCAAGGCTCACGCACGGACTCTCTGGAGAGAACAATGGATGAACTCTGCACTTTCCAGGCCCAAACCATTCAGGACATGACAGCCCAACACAGTTAGATGAAGAAAAATTTGAGGGCCAAGAAAATCGTTCTTGCCGTAACAATATTAGTCTTAAAAACATTCTGGAGTCCATCTTGGCAGATGATTTTCCATCTTATCTACACAAGGTCTCTTCTCTACCCTGGTCCCTGACTTACCTGCCTCAGACTTTCGGCCCATCGGCTCTTCGTCCCAAACCTCAAACATCCTTACCTCCTCAGGACGTTATAGTAGGCTTACACTATTATTCAGTGAAGGAGCAGATCCTTCAGGCTGCCCGTAAACAGAAGACTATTTCTTATTCCGGGACTTCTCTATTTCTATTCCAGGACCTCTCGCCCATCATGCTGAAGAAGCGACGTGACCTCAGTGACATTACCCAGTGCCTCTGTTCCGCTGGTATCAGGTACCGCTGTTGTTTTCCGTTTCAGCTCACCTTCACTCACAAAAATCACACTTACTCTCTCAAAACCCCCACACAAGGTTGTGAACTGTTGCATTCACTGAAACTCACAGACTCTTCAAGTTAATCCTCCTCATTGCACCTAGGCACCGCCATCCTTATACACCGCAATCTACCTTTCTCTCTAGAATCTCTCTCTGCTAACCCATTGGGGAGATATCTCATTTTTGTGGGATCCCTTAGTCTCACCAGGCTCACTCTTGCTTCTCTATATGCCCCTAATGTGGGACAGGGTTCCTTTCTCGCTGGCTTCTTTGACCAATTAGCCCCCCTCGCCCAAGGCCATTATAATAGTGGGTGGCGACTTTGCAACTTTAACACCACACCGAATCCTGGTGTGGACCGCTCCTCCATGTCCTTCCTTGCTTAAATCTCATGACCTCCATGACTCATGGCGCCTATCCCATCCCATAGGCAGACAATACCCCCACTTCTTTGCTCCCTACAACTTACATGCTCGCGTCAACCTCACTCTTACTGACCGACACACTGCGCAAACTCTCATTGAATCGGACATCTCTCCTAAAACATGGTTAGACCGTGTGCCGGTTTCTATTGAAATTACCGTCCCATGGTACCTTTCCTCTCCACGAAGTGGCATCTTGATGACACCCTCCTATTGAGACCGGACCAAGTGTCCTCTATCTCAAACTCAATCAAGGACTTTATCTCTTTAAACTCCATCCCCGACATATTCCCTGCTCACCTTTGGGAGGTCCAGAATGCCACCATTTGCGGAACACTCATTGGCTTATCAGCCGCCAGACGTAAGGCCAAACTGGAATGCATCTCTGAATTGGAAGCTCAACTCCTATCGCTCACGGCTTTGCACCAATGGATTCCAAAATACAAATCCCGGCTTAAATTAATCTCCCTCCTTGGTCAACTCCTTTCTAAAAAGGCTGCTAAAACCCTACAATGTCTTCATCAAAAATACTATGAACTGGGTGATTGTGTGGATAGACTTCTTGCACAAAAATTGAGAGATAAGCGGACGCGCAATCCTATGTCCTCTTTCAAGACTCCCTCTGGCAACTTCTCCTATGATCCCAAAAGTATAGCTGACACTTTTAAAATTTTGGAGCTCAATAATCTTTCACCCTGCATTGCCAACCCAGACGTTTTCCAATCTAAGATTTTAGAATTTCTGTCATTTCTCCACCTACCCAAACTTCAGCACAATTGGATCTTCTGAATAACCCCATCACCACAGAAGATATCGGCCAGACTATCGAAGAACTGAATAACGCTTTAGCTCCCGGCCCTGATGGATTTACGGAGATTTATTTCTGGCTCAATTGCAAGGCCTCAAATCCAGCTTTGACTTTCGCTGGCAATATACTACATTGAAATACTTAAGGGTCTATTTACTCGTACCTATGACCAATTATATGCTACAAATTTTCCACCTCTCTTGGTGACCATTAAAGCTGACATTCTCAAATGGAATAAACTCATCATCTCTTGGACTGGCCGCATAACCTCCCTCAAAATTAACATCCGTATACGTCTCTTGTACTTATTCTAAACCCTCCCTCTTGAAGTCCCTGCAAGTTCCTTTAAACTCCTTCAACAACTCAACACTAAATTTTTTTGGTTGGACAGACAGCTGAGAATTAATATGAATATTCTTCACAAGCCTATGCAGGAACGTGGACTCAGAGTTCCTCACTTAAATGTTACAGACCCACCCTTCTCACCCAGTGAGTTCTTCTTCACTCCCCTTCCGGCCACAGGGTTTGGGTTGACATTGAAGCTGCCCTCTCCAACACCTATTCCCCAGCCTCCTTTCTATGGCTCAAACCTCAGCTCCCCTCCCCCCCTTAGTTTTTTCCATTACCAACTGGTCCCATACAGTGATGCCATATGATCCAGCTCCTAATGCTTGGCGTATGACTCCTCTCTGGAACAATCCTTCCTTCCCCCCTGGCAACCAACCTATACAATTTTCATTTTGAAAGCAACTTTAAATTTCTTAAAGACATAGCTGCTTTTCAACTGTTTCCTACATTTGCTGACCTACAAACACAATGCCACATCCCCTCATCTTGCTTCTTCCAATAGCTACAACTCAGACATTCACCAGACATCCCCATTAGTGTCCTTTTGCTCCCTATGCTAATCCTCAAGAGGACTCATATCCACTTTCAATCACCTTATTTTACAACTTAAGCGACCCCCTAAGGAATCATATGAACTCAAAATGGGAGGAGGATATAGGGAAAACACTCATCCCTGGAAGAATGAATAAAAATTCACCTTCATATAGCTAAAACCTTGATCTGTGTTAACATTAGCCAAATGCTCAGAAAATATATTTTAGATGGTATCTGGTCCCCCATAGACTACATGCATTCTATCCAAGCATCTCCCCATAATGTTAGCACGTGTGTGGTCAAGTGGGTACCATGTCCCACATATGGTGGCATTGTCCGAAACTGCTTCCTTTCTGGGACTCTATACGCTGCCTCATCTCTAACATCACTCAAGTTACTTTTCCTGCCTCTCTGTCCTAATTTCTACTACTTCGTCCCCTGTCCAAAATTCATAACCATAGCCAAAAACTTATTGTGCACATAATTGATGCGGTGAGATGTCAACTTGCATTGTTTTGGAAAAATCCAGAATCTTAACCCCTCCCCTTCATTATTAATTGCATCTGTCAGGTTTACCATATGGAATACAATATGAGCATATTACGCCACACTCCTACTCCTTTCACTCATGTTTCCTCCGCCCCTGACATTCTGAACTCTGTGCCCCCCCATATGAGTCAGTATCTTTCTCATATTGCATCCTCATATCTCTATACAACTTAGTGAACAGAGACTTCCCCCTATCCCCTTTCTCTTTCCTCTGTTTTGCTGTCCTTATTTTTCCTCCTTCCCTCTCTATCCCCCATTGCAGCAGTGACCATGCCTAATTTAGTTTGTATCGAGCGAAGAAAATTACTTTTGTTGCCACAGTAAAGACAAAGGCTTGGGTCCGTCTTCTGGTCTACTCTTCAGATGAAAGACTGTATACTCCTAACTGCAAAGGCTCTACTCCTTCCATTGGTGTAGGGAAAGTCGCAGGTGAGATGAATGAAGAAGACGTTTTCTTCTATGCATATCTCTCCTTGATCTGTCTGACAATTTTAATGGTGCATTGCATGAGAGTTTTCAAGGAAACGGGGGAAGGGTATTGCACCAAGTAAACTGACTGCAGAGTGCAGGATCATTCCATTCAGTGTCAGCTGACCATCGCCTGAATTCTGTACAATATTCTTCAGCGAATCGCCGACCTTGTCTCAAAGACCTAAAACTCAGCCGAAGGTACCCGATCTGGATTATCTGGATTATCATAAAGCAGCCCTAAAGAGTTAAAAAAACACATCAACGGACTGCAGGACCCGACTACCCAGCTATAGCCCAAAGGTCCTTGTTTGTGAGAATCCCTGAAGCAGCGAGATCACAATTCCAACATTCTGCTGCTTCAAACTTTAGGAACAAGCCCTTGGGATGAAAATACAATTTGCAAAACTATTTGAAATTCCGAAACAAGGTGCGGTCTCCAGAGAAGAGAAGATTAAGCTTTGGCTCCATAAAAGGTGTCATAGTGGCTGGTGAGGATTTCAAAGCTTCTTCTTGCACAGACAGATGGTGGGAGAGTTTTAGGGCTACCTCTAACAATGTCTGAATCTGGCCTGCCAGAACCTGGGCAAGACTGGGAGTGGTTTGATTCAGATCCATTAGGCCTCCAATGTGTTTTTTAAGGCCGTTTATAATGTTAGGGGTATGGCTATTAGATAAGCCTTTAGAACCAGGCTAATAGATGTCTTTCTCATTTTAGTGAATACAAAAATGCAGACACATGATAAGAAATTACCATGATGGAACAATTGAACTGATAAAGTTAGTTTTGACAATTTTTTCCCAATAGGAGAGACATTAATTTTGAGGAGGAAGCAACATTACTGTTACAGCAGAACCATGCCCTGGGTTGTTTGCATAGGAAATTTCACAGAACTTTAGGAAGTGATATATTTCTGTTATGTCTTGTATTTGGGTAGGGCACAGGCCTTTTAGTAATTAGTAGTTGGTGCAGTTTGCATGGTTTCTGTCGTGGCACCACTGAGTCGGTAGTGTAGTTTGGTTTGGTGGTGCTGAGTTTGAATATAATAAAGAGAGCGGTAGGGTGGTTATAAGAACTTGCCTGTTGATTTGTGTTTCCTCCAATTTCTAAGTTGTCCGTTTATGATCGCACTTCTTGGTTGTATTGGAATTGTGCTCCTGTACTGAGAGAAGACGGGGGTGGGTGGGTTGATGGATGGAGAACACAAATAGACAGTTTACCCGCTACTGATTGCTGTTTACAATAAGTGGTTTATAGCCCTTAAGCGTTTTTTTGCAGTTATAGCTCTTTTACACATCTATAGCTCTGGTTGTTGTATACTGTTATTTTTGTGTATTTTGGTGTGGGTTGTGTTTATAGCTCCTGGTAGGTGAGTGTAGCTCTTTAGTTTATAGCCCTTGAAAAATTGCTCGCAGCAGTTATGGGTGTATGTGTAAGAGCAGCTTTGGGTGTGTAGTGTTATTTGTTTACAGTGATTATAGCTCCTGTGTTTGGTGCTGTAAGTATGTGTTGTAGATATGTGGAGAAGTTGATGACTGGGTGTGTATGTATATGTGTGGTGTTGTGTGGGTGTTTATATGGTGTTATATAGGTGATAAATGTGCTTTATACTCTTTTGTATTGCTCTTATAAGAGTAGTTTGTATTATGTTAAAGCGCTCCCTTTCATTGGTGGGTGGGGATCAGCTCCCAGCGTTGTGGATCCGGCTTACATTCCACTGCACTCTGCCTCTGGTTTGAAGTGGAACGCATGACTTCCGGGTCTTCATAATGGTGCTTTGGCTTTGACTGGCTTGGGGATGGTGCTTGTGAGATTTCAATTTCTTATATTCAACGTGTTTCGTCCATGGCAGGACTTCGTCAGGGGTGTGGTGGAGGTGCGGGTTTTCTGGTCTTTGTAGTGGGAGTCCTCTGGTGTCCGCCCATGGTCGTGTGGTGTGGGAGTGTTTTGGGAGGTGGGCGGAATAATAGGTGTGGGATGGGTTTGGGATAGGTATGGTATGGGTCTGGTTAGAATACAACTTGTGTCTGGGCATTGGGTGTTTAATTGTTTATATTTGGGGGCAATGCGACACTAAGTTAATAACTATGAGGGGTATAACATAAGAAACTGGCATGGCATATGAGCTGGTTTTGATATAGGGCGATTTGGCAGGATTGTTTATAAAGGGGAATGCAGGGGTTTGTCACTTTAGATTGGTTTTGCATGTTGAATTGGTGTTTTAAATATGATATAAGAAGGGGTGGGGATTGTGGTCTGTACTGTGCTAAGATGGTGAGTTGTCTTATCAGGGGACTTGTGCTAAGTTGGTGAATGTTCTTTGCGCTAGTTTAAATGTTGTGTGGGGGTAAGTTTACTAGAGGGTTTGGGATTGTGGGGGATTGGTGTGCTATGGGCGTGGTTTGTATGTGGCTTGTGTGTGGGCAGTAGGTGTTTTAAAGTTTGTATCTGGGGGCGTTTTGGCTAAAATGTAACAAAATTTATGAGGGGTATAAATAGGAGATGGCATGTCAATTAACTGGTTTTGATATATAGAAAGGGGGCAGTTTGGCAGAATCATTTATGAAGGGGAATGAAGGGGTCTGTAATTTTAGATTGACTTAGCTTGTTGGTTTAGGTGTTTTTTTTATAAATATGAATATGAAGGGGTGGGGGTTGTAGCCTGCATTGTGCTGTGATGGTGAGTTATAATAGGGAACATACTAACGTTTGACAGGTTTCTGCGCTAGTTAATATGTGTGTGTTGGGGTGGTAGGGGTGAGCTTATAAGCAGGGATGGGCGGGTCAGTGGTGTTATATATGTTGATTTGAAGGCTGATTGGTGTTCACTACCTCCATACTGGGAGGTAGTGTGGGGTGTGGTGTGACTTGAAGATGCTAGGGACTGGGTGTGTGTCTAGGGTGAAATAAAGATTATCGGGTGAGGGGAGGTTGTGGGGTGTCGTGCCTTTTGGAGGGGTGGGGAATGGTTGGTGTTTGGGTGTGTGTGGTTTGTGGGTGGGGGCGGTGAGTTGGTCAGGGAATGGATAGAGAATGGGGGTGGTTAATGGGTATGTTTTTTGGCGGTTGAGGGTATAAGTGCAATATGGTCAGTTGGAGCATACTTACTTAGAGGAAGGTTCCCAGTTTGAAGTCTATGTTGAGTCCGTTCAAAGTTAAGTTCCCCAGTGTGTGGATACATTTCGCTTCTTCTCTTGAATAGTTTCACAAAATCTCCACCTCTCCATGGTGTTCTGATATGCTGTGGTTTTCTTTATGTTCCTTATGTGTTCTGGGATTCTGTTTTTTAGATTTCTTATGGTCCTTCCTACATATTGTAGTCCGCAGGGGCATTGTAGTAAGAAAATTATTCCTGTGGAGTCGCATGTGATTTTTTTCTTCTATCCTGTGGATTCTGTTGTTCTTGTGTCTTCTTAAGATTCTCTCGAGTTTTCTGTGGTGACTGTTGAGGTTTGTGATGAAGAGGGGTGTGTCTTTGTCTTTGCGGTTTTCTGTTTCTTTGAGATTGTAGGAGAGAAGTTCTTCCCCTTTCATGTTCTTGGTTTCTCTAGTTCTTTGTTGAGGAGTTCAGTTTGCATTGTTTGTCATTGTTTCATACACCAATCAACCACAACATTAAAACCACCTGTGTAATATTGTGTAGGTACTCCTCGTGCCGCCAAAACAGCTCTGACCCGCCGTGGGTAAGAAGGCTAGGTGGATATTAGAGATTTGAAGAATGTCTGTTTGGAAATTGAAAGGGCAGTGCTGTAAGATGAAAGGATGAATTTATAGTGGAGGAAATTGGTATAGGAACGAGATTTTCTCCAGTGGCGCTCTGCAGTGCGGGAGCACTTTTGCAGGTAGCGGGTCTGTTAGTTGTGCCATGGCTTGGGTTTGTATTGTCGGAGACTATGTAGTAGTAGCTGGAGCTGCATTGTCTAGAGCTGAAGTAAGTGTTTTGTTATAGAAAGAGGCAGCCGTATTAGGACAGGACAATGCAGTCATTGGAGAATATAGTTGTTTTAATGAAAATGAGAAGTGGACTGGGTTAAGAGTAATTAGGTTTCGTTGTGTACGTGTGTATTTGGGTGCAGGGGGAAAGGCATGAGGTAAGGTGAAGCTGAAGGAAAGGAGGTTGTGGTCAGAGAGTGGGAAGGCAAAATTGGAGAAATTAGAGATGGAGCAATAGTGGGAGAAGACAAGGTCAAGGGAGTGCCCATCACAGTGGGTGGGAGATGAGGTCCATTGGGAGAGACCAAGGGAGGAAGTAAGTGAAAGAAGTAAGTGACAGAAGTTTCTATCTCCACTCAGCGTAACGCTAGCTCCTATTGTATCAGCATTGCCCTCTCCCTCTAGATTGTAGGCTTTCAAGAGTAGGACTCCTTCTAACCTATGTGTGACATATACATCATTTTTGTCACCCTTGTATGTATTTGTTTTGTTTTTATGTGTTAATTGCTCGGGAGCATTTTCCGCCTGCTGAGAAATGAGCAAGCAGACATATCCCAAGTCATGAGAGCGGGCTAAAAATTACCCCAAGAAACTGAGAGGGACATTTTATTGAGCAGGTATTGTACACAGCACATTAGATTGTATTTTGTGAAATGTGCCACTCATTTATAATAATAACTAAGACGTAAAAGTGCGTCCATTTGTTAGTGAAGTATTTCAGTCAGACTATGTAATGGTCATTTAGTTAATTTATTTAGATCACTGGATCTTGTAAGCTATGAAAGGAAGTGGAAAGTGCCATAACAATATGGGAATGTTGTTTCAGGATAATGTAACTTTACATTTTTGCAGTTGTATCCTCAGTGGACAAAAATTAATTAAAGATCGGGCACATTTTATTCAGTGGGTGATGGTAAAATAATAACTTTTATAGATAGCTAGTGATGCTTTTCTGTGCAGAGAATGTTAGTTCATTTTGAAGGGATTTCATTCATTTAGACAAATTTAGCTCATACCAAGTAGGGAGATTTTCCTTTCAAATGTAATGGAAATCTACCTGTGTCCATAATCCTCCATATTAGGGCACAATAGTAAATGTGCCTCATTGGTATTGACCTATACACCTGTCACCAACAGTTGTCTGGAACTCAAGATTGCACCTAAGAAAGGGGTGAGAAACAACAGCCATCCCACAGGACTAGCTATTCCTTGCTTAGTATATATGACCCACTGTAGTACTAGCTACAGTATAACAAAAACAGCATCATCCTGGTCCAATGTGACAAAAATGCAGAGAAACGAAAACTACAATATCACTCGGTGTAGTGTACTACTCTAACTATGACACCCACAATACAACATAGCCATAAAATAAGAACTCAACAAAGACAACAGATATTACAGATCAGATACCAAAGGCCTACCATTAATGGGGCCCTGGCTAACAAGGGGACTGAGTGTACTAAACCAAGTTTCCCTGGTGGACTACTGGATGGGGGACCCAGAATTTGGAGGGAAAGAAAAACAGAAAGTTACTCCTAATATGTAACAGGCCTGATCTGGAGCCCACTAGCCTAGTGCCTGAATAAATGCGACACAGGCTTAGACCCTGACTAAACTGATGCATCACAGGCCTACCGCCCGACTCCTTAGTTACTGCAGGCCTGCTGTCCAATTTAATAACGAACACGGGCCTAGTACCCTACTCAACTAGTGCCACAGGCAGTAACCTGAACTGTAGGTGCTGGAAGGCCTTACCTGGCTCTTGCAGCTTTCGTCAGCAGCAGGAGTAAACCATGAGAGCTCTTTTGCTTCCCCCTGCTGCCTCTTCGATGGGTTGACTCTAGCGATCTTCTCCACTTGAGCCCGGCATCTTCTGTCTTCTAGGCTTGATCCCATCATCTTCCCCTCAGTCTCCGTTGTCTCTGCCGTGTTGTCTTCTTTGTTTGTTATCAGCTTCTTCTTTGCTTGAGCTCCTCCTTCTTGTACTCCGCCAAAGAACTGCCTTTTGCCGCTCTAAACAGCTAAATATAAGCGATTGAGGGGGTGGAATGATGACATGATAAGCCTGGATTGGCTGGCCGTGGTACACTAATTCAAACTGCCTGTGGGAATGCTGATTCACTGTGATCCAATCAGCACCAATCTTCTCAGATTCACTGGGTCCAGGGCCAGTAAGGGGTCTTCTTTTCCACCCCGCAGGGTCCTATTTACATAATAATAGAATATAATGGAAGTTTATCCTTATCTTTATCTTTGTCCATGTTTATCTTTGTCTTTAATTAAGTTATGGTTGCAGAGGAGATGTTGGTTAATGTTAGTAAAATTTTGAATTAACTATTTCTAATCAGATCTATGCAAGGGGCCAATAAAAGATCCCATGCACTTAGAACTGATGTTCTGACCTTTAATTTTTTATTAAGTGTGGGTAAGTTTTTTCTTTTTTAATTTTTGTATTTAAGTAGGCAGAATTCAGAGAGACCAAAGTTCAGGCAGGTGGGGGGAAGTAATTCACAGGTGCCTTGCCTTATGCATCCCAGTTAACACTAATGTTATTTTTATCAAGTGAGCTGCAACATTATTAGTAATAGAAATTAGACTTAACTTTTCCTCAGTTACACTTCTTTTTCGCTTCAACACAGTAATTTTTTTTTGGGTGTGTGTTTTTTTGACTGATTTCAAAAGACTGTGTAGTTTGACATCGCCTTTCCCAGATGACGTACTCGGGACACTACCATCAGGACTGGTGACAGAACCTGGTTGCTGATTCTGCTCATATGTGGACTGCTTAGAATCCATTATCAGCCCAACGCACTTGTAGTGCTACAACTTGTTTTAGATACTGCTGACAAATATGACTTTTGACAGCCAGAAATATTAATGAAAAAGAATGGGGGACACCCCAAAAGCACTTGGGAGTGCTAAATATTATATTTTAAGTCTGCTGAGAGATAGGACTTTTGACAGCCAGAAATATTAATGCAAAAGAATGGGGGACACCCCAAAAGCACTTGGGAGTGCTAAATATTATATTTTAAGTCTGCTTACAGGCAGTACTTTGACAGTCAGAAATATTAATGCAAAAGAATGGGGGACACCCAAAAAGCACTTGGGAGTGCTAAAAATTATATTTCAGATTGCTGACAAACAGGATGTTACGGTTCTGATGCCTTAGTCAGTATTTGCACAGGCTTACCTAGGGCGCGGAGTCTAACGGCCTTCCGGTCTTCACCAAGAGCCATCGCAAGGTAGGGTGGACTTTGCTGCCGAAGAACCGCAGGTCGCGGCCCCCAGGTTAGCCTACTGATGTAAGGGAGAAGGCTCTAAGTGATGGGTAGTCAAACAGGCAATATGACAAAGTGATGCAAATACAGGCACTAACCGTGAATTTCAGGGTTTGGAGGTCTGGAGCAGTAACCGGTTAGATGAATGGAGTCGGTTGAGTGCGTAGCAGGAGATGGGTCCAGAGGAGTAGAGACACAGCCGGGTCGGTACACAGGAGGTATCGGCTATACGGTGCCAGAGGGAAATCCAGAGAGTAGTCGATAACACAGCCGGGTCGGTACATGGGATGGTCAGTCCAATTCGCGGTGCCAGGGATTAAGCCAAAGAATAGTCAGGTCACAGCCAGGTTGGTACACAGGAGTAGAAGGAAAATGGGAGTACACAGGGAGCAGGGTCACAGGAGTCAGGTACACAGGAACAGGTAGCCAGGAACAGGAAACACATTGCTCTGACACAGGCGGTGTGTCAGAGCAGAGTAGATATAGAGATTTGAATTCCCCGCCCAGGAGTCACATGACTAGATGCAGGGAGAACCCGGAAGTGCGGGGGCGCCATCGGGAGAAGCGCTGAACAGCAGAGCGGATACAGCTGCCAGACAACTCTGACAGCGCAGCGGAGCGGGGACAAGGTAAGTTCATAACAGTACCCCCCCTTCAGGGGCGGCCTCCGGACAACCTTTAAGGCTTTTGAGGGAACTTGGTATGGAAACTCTTCAACAAACTTGGAGCAGGAAGATCTCGTGCAGGAATCCAAGAACGCTCTTCAGGACCGTAGCCTTTCCAATCAACCAGGAACTGCAAGGAACCTCTGGAAATCCGAGAATCTAGAATCTCCTTAACCTCAAATTCTTGATCTAGTGCAGAAATAGCAGCAGGAGGTTTTTTTGAAGAGAAAAATTTGTTAATAACAAGTGGCTTGAGAAGGGAAATGTGGAACACATTGGGAATCCTCAAGGTAGGAGGTAACTTTAATCTAAAGGCCACCGGATTAACGACCTCTATGATCTTGAAGGGGCCAATAAATCGGGGAGCGAATTTCCTAGAGGGAACCAGCAAGCGAAGATTCTTCGTAGACAACCATACTTTGTCACCAGGAGCAAGTAATGGAGATGGTCTTCTTCTTTTGTCAAATGCTTTTTTACTGATGGCAGAGGTGTGAAGCAATTTGCATTTAATAAGATCCCACCTAGCCGAGAAGTCCGATAGAAGGGAATCAACTGCAGGAACTCCAGAAGTGGGTAGATCCTTGAAGGGTGGAACTTTAGGATGAAATCCCTGAAGAGCAAAAAAGGGAGAAGTGGAGGTGGAATCATGCAAATTATTATTGTGAGCGAATTCTGCCCAAGGTAATAAATCGACCCAATCGTCATGTTTAGCTGAAATGAAACATCTGAGAAATTTCTCCAATTCTTGATTCGTCCTTTCAGTGAGACCATTACTTTGAGGATGATATGCAGAAGAGAAATTCAACTTAATTCCACAGAGACAAGAAAAAGCCCTCCAAAATCTTGCCACGAACTGAGTTCCCCGATCAGAAACGATAACATCTGGACAGCCATGTAGGCGGAAAATCTCTTTGATGAAGAGTTGAGCCAGAACAGGAGCAGAAGGGAGACCTTTTAATGCCACAAAATGAGCGGCCCGGGAAAGGTGATCAGTGACCACCCATACTACTGAGAAACCTCTGGAGGAGGGTAAATCTGTGATAAAATCAATGGAAAGATGACTCCAAGGTCGATCTGGAATTGGTAGAGGTTGCAGCAGACCATATGGAGCTTGACGAGGGACTTTGTTCTGAGCACAAGTGGAACATGCCGTCACAAACTGTCGAACGTCTGAGTGGATAGACGGCCACCAATAACCACGGGAGATAAATTCCAAGGTTTTCTTTATACCGGCATGACCAGAAAAACGAGAGGCATGAGCCCATTTAAGGAGTTTTGATTGGAGATGTGGAGGAACCAAAGTCTTCCCATGAGGAATAATAAAGTGAGTGGGAGTAGTAGCCAGAATACATTCTGGATCTAGGATGGGTCTAGAACCCTCTTCTTCTGTATCCATGGAGTCGAAGAAACGAGAGAGAGCGTCAGCATTCTTGTTCTTGGACCCTGATCTGAAGGTAATGATCATATCGAAGCGGGAGAAAAATAGGGACCATCTGGCCTGACGAGGATTGAGGCAAGATGCAGTTTCTAAATACAGCAAGTTTTTGTGATCTGTAAAAATAGTAACAGGAAATCTGGCTCCTTCCAAATGGTGTCTCCAAGCTTCCAAGGCCAATTTGATAGCGAGGAGTTCTCTATCTCCAATGCCATAGTTTTTTTCGGTAGCCGAAAATTTGCGAGAAAAGAAGCCACAGGGAGAAAATTTTCCAGTAGAATTCTTCTGAGACAAGATAGCTCCCACTCCAGTAGAGGATGCATCTACCTCAAGGAAAAAAGGGAAGGAAGGATCTGTTTGCTGAAGAATAGGAGCCGAGATGAAGGCTTCTTTAAGGTACTTGAAGGCTTCCACGGCCTCCGGTGGCCAAGTTTTAGTGTTGGCGGACTTCTTGGTCAAGGAGGTGATGGGTGCAATCACAGAAGAAAACCCTTTGATAAAGTGGCGGTAATAATTAGAAAATCCAACGAAACGCTGGATGGCCTTGAGACCTACTGGTTGGGGCCAATCAGAAATTGCCTTTAACTTCTCGGGGTCCATACGTAATCCGGAGCCAGAAACCACATGACCAAGAAAAGGAAGATGCGTTTTTTCAAAGACACACTTGTCCAAATTACAATATAGATGATGTGACCGAAGGCGTTGAAGAACTAAGGAGACATGATGGCGATGAGTAACCATATCAGGAGAAAAAATCAGAATATCATCCAGATAAATCACAACAAATCGATACAGGAAGTCTTGAAAAATCTCATTAATGAAATTTTGGAAAACAGCAGGGGCGTTGCAAAGTCCAAATGGCATAACTAGGTATTCGAAATGCCCATTGTGCGTATTGAACGCTGTTTTCCATTCATCCCCCTGTTTGATACGGATTAGGTTGTAGGTCCCTTTCAAATCAAGTTTAGAAAATATAGAAGCTCCCTTGACCCTATCAAAGAGTTCAGAAATCAATGGCAAGGGGTACCTGTTCTTCTTAGTCATGGCGTTGAGACCACCATAGTCTATACAAGGACGCAGTCCGCCGTCCTTCTTTTTTACAAAAAAGAAACCGGCTCCTGCTGGTGACGAGGATTTCCGGATAAAACCTCTGTTCAAATTCTCCTTGATATATAGGGACATAGCATCTGATTCGGGTAAAGATAATGGAAATACAAGTCCTCTGGGTGGTATCTTGTCCGGCAACAATTCAATAGCGCAATCCCAAGGTCTGTGTGGGGGTAACTTGGAAGACTTCTTTTCACAAAAGACGTCAGAAAATGAATGATATTGAGGAGGAATACTGGAGGATGTGGGAGGACCGGCCATAGCGGGCCTATGAATCCTGGGAAGACATCTGGAATGACATCCTGGACCCCATGCAAGAACTTCAGGCTTCTGCCAATCTAGAGTGGGGGAGTGAAGTCTGAGCCAAGGTAGGCCTAAAATCACAGGGTTGATAGCCTCTTGGATGACTAAAAAGGAGATTTCCTCAGTGTGTAAGGCTCCGATGCGTAGAGAAAGGTTGACAGTTCTGTTCTTAATGTATCCTCCAATAATACGGCTGCCGTCTATAGCTGTAATAGCGACAGGTGGATCCAATGGTTGCATGGGTAACGACAACCTCTCTACGATGTCAGCTCGTAGAAAATTCCCCGCTGCTCCGGAGTCAATAAGTGCTGGAAAAGACAGTTGTATCAATATATCGCAGAAGGACTTGGATAGAAAAACTAGAATCCACAGGAGAGGGAATAGACCTACCTAACTTAGCCTCTCCAACGTCAGTTAGGTCCGGTCGTTTCCCGGACGCCTCCCACACTGGCTCAAAACATGACCGGGTTCCCCGCAATAGAGGCACTAACGGTTCTTGAATCGCCTCTCTCTTTCCTCCTGGGATAAACGTGCCCTTCCCAACAGCATAGGCTCTTCCTCAGGAGTAATTGGACTCTGAAATCGAGGTGCCAAGCGGAATGTGGATCGACGGGAACTTTCTCTCTCTTGAGTGCGTTCACGGAACCGGATATCAACCTGGTTACAGAGAGAAATCAATTCGTCCAGAGTAGTGAGTAACTCTCGGGCCGCTAACTCGTCCTTAATACGATCTGACAAGCCTTGCCAAAACGTGGCCACCAAAGCTTCATTGTTCCAACGTAGCTCAGCCGCCATAGTGCGAAATTGGAGAGCGTACTAGCCCAGAGTAAGGGTACCTTGGCGTAGACGGAGGAGTCCTGAAGCAGCACTGCGTCTGAAGGTTTCCAGAAAAGTGGCACAATTATGAAGGATAGGGTCATCATGTTCCCAAAGAGGAGAAGCCCAGGCAAGCGCTTGACCAGATAATAATGAGATTATATAGGCGACTTTAGTTTTCTTTGTAGGAAAGTTTCCGGGCTGTAGTTCAAATTGAATAGCACACTGGTTCAAGAACCCTCGGCATTCCTTAGGATCCCCATTGAACTTAGGTGGGTTAGGTATGCGGAGTTGAGAGATGGCTGGAGCAATAACGGCAGGGCTGCTCTGAGAGGGAGCAGGTGGTGGAGCCGGAACAGGCGGAAGAGTAGGAGCTGCCATCTGAGCTGCTTGAGCAGAGACCGTACCCTGGAGCGTGTCCAACCTGTTAGACAGAGTCTGCAGAATCTGTAATAACTGTTCTTGATTCTTCCCCTGGTCTTCAACCCGAACCGCTAAGTGATTCAGTAATTCCCTAGCGGAGGGATTTCCTGACGCTTCCATCAGTTAGATAAGTGGGTCAGAGCAAACTGTTACGGTTCTGATGCCTTAGTCAGTATTTTCACAGGCTTACCTAGGGCGCGGAGTCTAACGGCCTTCCGGTCTTCACCAAGAACCACCGCAAGGTAGGCTGGACTTTGCTGCCGAAGAACCGCAGGTCGCGGCCCCCAGGTTAGCCTACTGACGTAAGGGAGAAGGCTCTAAGTGATGGGTAGTCAAACAGGCAATATGACAAAGTGATGCAAATACAGGCACTAACCGTGAATTCCAGGGTTTGGAGGTCTGGAGCAGTAACCGGTTAGATGAACGGAGTCGGTTGAGTGTGTAGCAGGAGATGGGTCCAGAGGAGTAGAGACACAGCCGGGTCGGTACACAGGAGGTATCAGGTATACGGTGCCAGAGGGAAATCCAGAGAGTAGTCGATAACACAGCCGGGTCGGTACACGGGATGGTCAGTCCAATTCGCGGTGCCAGGGATTAAGCCAAAGTATAGTCAGGTCACAGCCAGGTTGGTACACAGGAGTAGAAGGAAAATGGGAGTACACAGGGAGCAGGGTCACAGGAGTCAGGTACACAGGAACAGGTAGTCAGGAAAGGAAACACATTGCTCTGACACAGGTGGTGTGTCAGAGCAGAGTAGATATAGAGATTTGAATTCCCCGCCCAGGAGTCACATGACTAGATGCAGGGAGAACCCGGAAGTGCGGGGGCGCCATCGGGAGAAGCGCTGAACAGCAGAGCGGATACAGCTGCCAGACAACTCTGACAGCGCAGCGGAGCGGGGACAAGGTAAGTTCATAACAGTACCCCCCCTTCAGGGGCGGCCTCCGGACAACCTTTAAGGCTTTTGAGGGAACTTGGTATGGAAACTCTTCAACAAACTTGGAGCAGGAAGATCTCGTGCAGGAATCCAAAAACGCTCTTCAGGACCGTAGCCTTTCCAATCAACCAGGAACTGCAAGAAACCTCTGGAAATCCGAGAATCTAGAATCTCCTTAAGCAGAGTAGATATAGAGATTTGAATTTCCTGCCCAGGAGTCACATGACTAGATGCAGGGAGAACCCGGAAGTGCGGGGGTGCCATCGAGAGAAGCGCTGAACAGCAGAGCGGATACAGCTGCCAGACAACGCTGACAGCGCAGATGAGCGGGGACAAGGTAAGTTCATAACACAGGACTGTTGACAGCTAGAAATATTAATGCAAAAGAATTGGGGACACCCCTAAGCACTTGTAGTGCCAAATATCTATCAATTGTTATTAGAATTGTAATCAGAATTGTAATCAGAATTGTATTCTCTGTTCCTGCTCTAATCAGCCTGTGACTACACCCTGCTCTCTCCCTCTGTCAAATGGCGATGGATTGCTGTGGAGGCGGGTATTTATAATTTTCAAGTATTGCGAGAACCGAGCCCCAACATCCGATGACGTCACAATGATGTTCGGCCTCGATTTGGAAATCTGAGCGGGCGGGCCTGCTTGGCTCGGTACTTGGATAGGCAATGTTCGGGTGGGTTCGGTTCTCGGGGAACCGAGCCTGCCCATCTCTAGTATTTACCAATGTATTTACTCTTTTCAAAATGTGTACTTTCTGCTAGATCCACAAATTCTCAAAAGGTTCAGAGTGTTTTATGGAGACAGTTCCCTCAGACCCTTTTTTGCCCCAGACAGAATACACACACGTGTTTTGCAGTTTGTGTGTAGGGCTTATAGCCCTCCCACTAGCTGGCAGATGGCTAAGATTTTCTACATTATATGTGGTATCCTGCTAGAACCATATTAAGACCCCATGGTGTCCCAGGCAAGACACTTTTTTAGGGCCCTCCTCCCTTTCTCCAATCAGCCCTGCCAAAAAGCCTTTCCTCGGGCGTTTATCCTCTCCATTTCGCCATACCACTCTTATTTGCTTACATTTTTTGCAGTTTATATTCCCAAAGATAGTCCTTCAGTTCTTGTGAAGCAGACCAGTATTATGCAACATATTGCCCTCCAGCTGTTAATAAGCCCCAACATGGCAGTGGGTAATATTTTCCTGGATATTTTGGTAACGTAACTATGTAAGGCCCAGTATTTTTTTCCATGCACTGTTGTTGGTGCTAAACCTGTTTGCGAGTCCACATACATAAATTACCCATTCTGACAGATCGCTTTGAAGTTTAATCTGGCAGGACAGGAACATACACTGTGCAACATTCTGCTAATCTGTCCAAAATATGATCAATTTGGCAAATCAAATTTGCAACTGTGGCCTGTTTTACTTTACAACAGAATTATATAATCATATAATATCACTATAGAAAAACATATACTTGTATATTGACTTAAAGAAATTGATTTCACATATTTTGCTGAACCATTTTATTTTAACTGTTAAAATCAAATTTAAAGTGTACATGTCACCTGGGTGCATTTGAGTGTCAGCTTGTTATCCTTAGTTGCAGAATTAAAAGAGATGGAGGATAGGCACTGAGGAGGCAGTGCCTGACCATGCACTTTATTGCATAGCCCACAAATGGAAATGCACGGCAGTAGCAAGGTCACACAGTGGTTAGCATTGTTACCTCACAGGGCTGGGATCATGAGTTTGATTCCTGACTAGTGGCCAATCTTTGTGGAGCTTGTATGTTCTCCCTGTGTTTATGTGAGTTTCCTTCCACACTCCAAAGTCGTATATTGTAGGTTAATTGTTTGCTTCATTTTACTTCATTTTTATTACAAATAAACAAATTGAGTACTGATTTGTTTATTTATTATGACTAATTCCTGTTTTTAGCATATATTTGTGTACTCAAAAGGGCTTCCCCCCCCTTCTATTCAATCCCAAGACCCCTGAATTTCGCGCTGCTCTCTTCAGATTCTCTTTTTCTTCTTGCTGTTTCTACTTTCTGTTTCTCCTTGTAGTGTCTTCTTGCTGTGTCTTTTTCCTGCTTCTTACAGTGTCTCCTTCCTACTTCTTCCTTCTTCTTGTCTGTATGTTGACTCCTCTCGGTTTCTCTATACTGACAGCGGCTTGACGTCATGTTTGCACATCAGCAACACTGCAGTCAGCAGGGAGCTGGTTGCCTTCCTCATTGTGCTGAGTCATTGGACAAATATAACCGTGTGGTGCTGCCTGTGGCCCGCACCACATTAATGTTTTTCTTGGGTGGAGGGGATTTCTGGCTGTTCATTTTAAATATGGCCTTGCACCCTTCGGCAACACCACTATCCTCGTTATGGCCCTGGCTAGTTATAGTGTACACAACCTCTGCTTGACTGCTAATAGCCTGGGTGTCCTGGGTGTCCATGTGCCGGTTTGCCAACTTAATAAATATTTTTTCATAGATAGATTTGTAAAAATGTACCAACACATTTGTAGAGTAAACCACAATTTCCCCAAATGTGAAAGTAGTAAATGCATCTTGAAAACAAGGAGAATCAAATAAGGTAAGATGTGGGTTTACAAATCTACTATGTGTACAAGCAGTTGGTTCTGTATGTCTAAATGCTACATTGTAATGTCAATAAGATGTCAGTGTTTTACTGACCTGTATTTACCTGTATTAACCCCCAAATTTAAATCTCATTACAGTTTTCTAATAGTAAATTTACTGAAGGTTAGCAACCCTGGTCCTGTGTAAATGTCAGACACCAGTTGACTGGCTCTTCCTGCTTATCTGTTATACTTTAATAAAAGTGTCAGAAAGAAAATTAAAACTGTGCATCATAAATTATGTTGGAATTTGGTTCAGAAAATATATTATTATATTGGTTGGTACCATGTATATGAAGTTTTTTGAAATATATAGATTATAATTTTGCAGACCTTCAAATTACAATCTTGTCTAAGAGGGAGGCATGCAGCAATGTTTGAATAAAAATATCTGGTTAATTAATGTTAGGTGACACAGACAAGAAAGATGGCAGGTGTGACTATAAAATGAAGTTTACTCTCAGATGTCAGGAAGAAGATGCTCATTCTAACAACTGTAATCAACAGTGAAAATATCCAGACAAGAGCTAACACTGTAATCTGTTGTCATCGGTTATATCTCTTATGTAATATTACACCAATATTTAACCATCAATGAGAACATTTGTTTGGCTACATTGTGAATTACCATATGACTTCCTGTGCTGTGCTTTTCCTCATGGAGACAACCTTCATGCCCTCATCCACTCTACAACTACCATTTTAAGTAAAAGAATGATAAGTTTTAAAACAGCCAGCGGCCATTTAATATTTTTCTCAATACCAATAGGTACAGCACGACCAGAGATCCATTGCAATGTCATTCCTGTCTGGTGAGGTGCCCTCATACAGTAAAAGACTCCCCTGATTCTGGATAAGATAGGTTTTTATATAAAAATATGAAGCTGTAATGAATGCTGTAAATATATAGTGCTCTATGAAGTGGCCCCCAGTGGATGGTAGTTGTGGAGGGTTAAAGGTAATTATAATCACACAACGGAAACTGGAGTCAAAATATTCATTGCAATAGATATACTGTAGTTATTGTTAGAAAATCAATACCCCCCGCCCCCCCTCTCCCCCCAAAAAAAAAAAAAAAAATCAAGATCAGGATATCTGGAGAGTGTAGAAAGATTCAATTTATTGAAGGAATATGATATTGGCTTCAGTAGCATTGATATGCAGTCAGTTGGGAGGCTTGGTAGCAATGGGTCTTACCTGGCCCAAGAGAGCATCAAACTACTGTGCTGCAGACTCTACCGACCAATTGAAATAATGATATTCAGCAAGATGAAGCCTCAGTCTTCCTTCTACCTATCTCAGCACCCATTTTACATTAATTGAGGAGCCTTGGCAAAAAAACCTGTTTTCAATGTCCAGTTCCTGGGTTTACAGTAATGAAACAGTGCAGGTTAGTAAGAATAGTAATTGGTATACTGATTTAAAGTGGATCATGGTTATTTAGCCTTTGAAATTCTAAGAGTACAGTCTGAGCAAAAACCTAATTGCAATGTACAGTCATTAAAACACACCATTTTTGCTATAACAAACTATATATCCATGCTGTTCTATATGTTTTTCCTGCATTTTAGTTCCTGCAATAATACCTTATTATTTAAATTAGCTGTTGGAGTGGGTAAAGATCCTGTAACATTAATCTCATCCAATTTAAAGACTCTGTTGAATGCTACACTCCTTCTATGGTTTCAAGATGTTATAGAAAGTTTCTCAGGCGCACTTTGAGCATGTTAGTGAAAAGAGGTGAGCAAAATTACAGTACTATTTCATTAAACTAAATTTTGTGGTAGATCAAGCTGATTCATAGAGGTGGAAAATTCCCACACTATAATCTTAAAGTTCTGCTTTTGCTCCGCTAGTTTGCTAAATGCCATTTTACACTGTTTGTAAATTTTAATGTTTCTGAATTTACAATATATAAATAGAGCTGTAGGGATAAAAGGTAATTTCATTCTGACCGGTGGTGTATTTGGGGGAAGCAGTAGACATAAAATTAGTAGAGCAAAGCATTGCAAGACAAATAATTACAGCTTCTTAAATTCATATTTCATTTTAATTTGATGTACCCAAATGAATGCTAGCAGCACTGATGACAGTGAAGAAAATTGCACAGTTCTGACTTTAATGTTCTCATGTGTAACACAATTGTTTGGCACTTTTGTTGTTCTTTTGTTTTAGGCGGTGTTTGTTTTTTGTTCCGTTTCGTCTTTCTTTTGTACATTCCTCGGCATATACTGATTGCATGTAATATTGCCCAAATGAATGGCCAACAGCGATTGACCTATTTGTAGGAATAGTTTTCTTGTGTTGCTGTCAGGATACAACCCTTAGCTGGGAAGGCAGTTACCCACTGTGGGTTCAACTCATTCAGGTAGACCAGAATATATCCAAAGTAAACCTTTCTTACAACAGCACAACACCACAAGACGTTCACAAGTTACAGGGTAAATGGTAGCATGTATCCTCCAGCAGCTTCTTGCAGTCAGCACTCCAAAGTAATAATCTAAATCTCTTTTAGAGTCTTATCCTACCGCAATATTACCACTATCGATTAGCTAAACAGTTACGGTGTCCCCAAGTTTGGGATACTGGCTCACACAGACTCTGTCCTGGTAAAGTTTCCTCCAGTGGCACCACAATGCCTGGCCCAGAGTCCTTTTTGCTGATCTCCTGTACACCAGGATCTTCCAAGCTACAATAGCTCTCCTGGCATTCTTCTCTCCCTATATTCTTTAATATATACACAGGAAGTAGGGTCAAATGTCTCAAACCTCCCCCTTACAGCAGGGGTCTCTCAGTGGACACTTTAACTGTTAGACATACAGTCTCTGCTACCTTGATTATACAATGGAATGACTTGACTCAATTAGCTATTTTGGCTGGATAAGCTAAACATGGGGTTACAATATTACAGCAGGGAATGGCACTGCACGCTTACATGAAACAATAAGACTTTCAACACATTGTATCAGCAGTGTTACACCATCTGAATCTGTGATACATTTTGATACAATAACATTTATATTGATACATATTGATACATTTCCCAATGCTATTTCAGCAATATATTACTGTGGAGGCACATTGCATATAATTTAGAAGTTCTATCCTCATTACCTCTCAGATTACCTGTTGACCTAGCTAATTAACATGGGCTGCCAGCTAGTTAACTCAGACATTGTTCTGATTTAGGGCAGAATGGTGGCTAAGTGGTTAGCACTTCTGCCTCACAGCACTGGGGTTTAGAGTTCAATTCTCAACCATGGCCTTATCTGTGTGGAGTTTGTATGTTCTCCCCGTGTTTGCGTGGGTTTCCTCCGGGTGCTCCAGTTTCCTCCCACACTCCAAAAACATACTGGTAAGTTAATTGGCTGCTATCAAAAGTCTTTCTCTCTCTCTGTGTATATGTGAGGGAATTTAGCCTCCAATGGGGCAGGGACTGATGTGAATGAGTTCTCTGTACAGCGCTGCAGAATCAATGGCGCTGTATTAATAACTGGTGATGATGATGATGATGATTACAAACCAAATCTAAGCTGCACCTCATAACAATGGACATTTCAGACAAATGGTTATTATATTAGCTAACACAAGCAAAATGACTGCTGCTGTCCTGTTATTTTCACACAGTATGGCAATATTCTTTATATTTATACTACATACTACATATATACTACAATAATGCAGGTAAGGGCAAAATGTACCTAATAACATTAAATAATAATACATATAATACACCGATGCTCTGGTGTATATACTTAGACTGGGCCAAGGATTAAAAAGTACATTAAACTGTAAGAAACAGGTGATGAATACAAAGTTCTCAATCCAGTTGCACCTCATTTCCTCACAGTTGCGTTTAGTAATTGTCTTTCACAAACGTATAAACGGGCGTCTGTGCTAGTCAGAATCATTGTCCCTTAATGTGTGCATAGCATACTGAAATTTTGTAGTATAACTGCCCGTTCAAGACAGCATAGATAGCTATACAGCAGTTGATATTCATACAATTTGATCTTGATTTAGTGTACCACAATTAAATATTACTTGCTATTTGTTATGTACTTATCTGATTGTCCTTACCCAGTCTCCAGCAACTTTATTATATTTTCATCTGTCGTAGTATATCTATTCTACTACTCATATCACTTTCACCCTTTCTCTGAATTACTACCTTCCTTTACTTCTCTTAACAATATCCCACATTCATCCCTTGATTCATTTTACCTCTTTCAGACTCACATCCACATCTATTTCCAGTACAATTTTGTCCACTCCCATATGTAGCCTTCTATCATTCTGAAATACCTATCCATTTCTACCACAATATACAGTTTACTCCCTGAAAAGCTCTTCACTCTCTCTCTATACCTTGGACTCTCGATTGTACCATCTCATTAGAACGGGGTTTGACAAATTGTAACATTTTCTCTACAGCTCTCACACTAGTCTATGTCATGCACCTTTTAATTCCTCTCCTGCCACTCAACAACATTCAAATGAACCTCCAGTTTCTCTAGGACACCAATACAGCTCTCAACCAACAGAATATTGAGACACCACACACATCGCTTCATGGTGTCGAACAGCAGTAATGAAAAGGACTAGGGGGTAAATTGATCAAGCTGGTTTGAAAAAGTGGAGATGTTGCTTAAAGTAACCAATCAGATTCTAGCTGTCATTTTGTAGAATACTAAACAAATGATAACTAGAATCTGATTGGTTGCTATAGGCAACATCTCCACTTTTTCAAACCCACAGCTTGACAAATTTACCCCCTAGGTGTCTAATAGAGAGATGATTGAAATGTTCAAGACTGTTCTGTGGAATATTTGTCTCATTTCGTATGTGCCTATGAAGTGTCATAAGTTTTGCCAGCATAACGTAAATTTAAGTGTTCAATGCAGAACACTTTAGGGGGAATTCTGTACAGAACACTGAAGAATTGCCCTATAATTTTTGTCCTGCCTACACTTCTTCCTTTTATAACAGAACCACACCACAGAGCAGAATGAAATGACACTGCCATCGTCCAAGCTCCATTTATAGACTATAAATTCTACAAAATGAAGAATTTACAAATACAGTGCAGTATGCTGTTGTGCAGAATGATGAAGAAAAAGCAAAACTAGAAGAAGAATGTATTGCAGGAACTCTGTGAAATGGTGTGTTCCACCGCATAACTCAGTTCATGTGAAATTGCACAGTGGTTTTAATCATCTCTATTGTCTAAATAGTCTGTAACTGACATCACAAAAAAATATACTCTTTATTATTTTCATTTGGTTATCACCAATGACAGTTTACTGTGTATACTACTTCATAGAGGACATATATTCCTATCTGAGAATTACATTTTATCCACTGAAGGCATATAAAATGCACTAAACATTGCCGGACATTCCCTTAAGAACAAACAATTTCAATAGATTTCAATTTCAGACATAGCTAAATTTGAAATATGCAAACAGAACCAATTCATCTCCTGCTAAAAAAAAGTATGACAGTTAATTTAATGTTCCATGAAACAATGAAACAAGAATACATTAATTTCATACAGCAGAATGTATTTACATTTCCGATAACAACTAGGCATGTACTCATAAATAATGTTTCTTTTTTCACTGACTTAATCAGTTAAAAATAAGTTGCACTGCATATCAATAAGCAAAACTCTTTCATTCCAAAGACAGTAGAAATGTTTCACTTAGATGAACATACATTTTTAGTGATCTTCTATTCACTGAACCACAACAAAACACATTTGACTTGTTGTTTACTGATTAAATAATGAAATTCATCTCTTAAACCTTGCATTTGCCATTTCCTGTGTAAATGATTTATTTTAATAAAGTGTTTTTACATAACTTTAAATAGTTTTGCATATATTCTTTTGGAGACTGAAAGTCATATTCATAATATTGACGCTCTATAGAGATTTGTGAATTGATGCTGAAAATTTGAACAGATCCTGATATTATAAATTCAGTTAATAATAAATTTCCACTGTGGAATCAGGGCAATCACAATTCACAGGATGTAAATAAGCCAATCAGCAGTCATCAACAAATCATGTTTATAATTTTACAATAGGAGCCTTCAACCCCTCGGACGCTCATTCTTCCTCATTTGTAGTAGGTGAAAACATCTTTGCATATTCTCTGTGACTGTGATTATTAGTCTTCCAGACTACGGTACACTTGTGCTTTGCATATCTGTATAGACAGTACTGCAGCATTGCCTGCCTGATTTTCCCATTTTTTTATTTCCCATTTTATACCTTCACTGCAACTTTTTCAGTTTTGTGTATTGGAACTACATCTGTTTTATTAGAGTGAAATGAGCATTTCCTTACTGTGCATGTACAGACATGGCCAAAAGTTTTGACAATTACACAAATATTGGGATTCACAAAGTTTGCTGCTTCAGTTCTTTTAGACCTTTTTGTCAGATGTTGCTGTGGTATACTGAAGTAAAATTACAATAATTTCATAAGTGTCAAAAGCTTTTATTGACAATTACATTAAGTTTATGCAAAGAGTCAATATTTGCAGTGTTGATCCTTCTTTTTGAAGACCTCTGTAATTCACCCTGGCATGCTGTCAATCAACCTCTGGGCCACATACTACTGATGGCCTCCCATTTTTGCCTAATCAATGCTTGGAGTTTGTCAGAATTTATGGGTTTTTGTTTGTCCACCCGCCTCTTGAGGATTGACCACAAGTTCTCAATGGGATTAAGGTCAGGGAAGTTTTCTGGCCATGGACCCAAAATTTTGATGTTTTGATCGCCAAGCCACTTAGTTATCACTTTTGCCTTATGGCAAGGTGCTCCATCATGTTGGAAAAGGCATTGTTCGTCACCAAACTGTTCTTGGATAGTTGGGAGAAGTTGCTCTTGTGGGATGTTTTTGTACCATTCTTTATTCATGGCTGTGTTCTTAGGCAAAATTGTGAGTGAGCCCACTCCATTTGTGGGTTGGCTTGCAAGTTTTAGCCTTTGGGTTGAGCACATAGCACTAGCTCATAGTGCACGAACAGAGGCCCATCTCTTAAGTCGATATTAGTTACCATATAAAGTTCCACATTCATTTTATTATATGGCTGGCTGTATGCCAGTGTAACCTATGGGTCTCCAGCTATTTTGGAACTACAAGTTCTTGAATGCACTCTAAGCATGCAGTGCTTTAAAGTTCCACTGCACAGAAGAGCCAAAGGCACTATTACTGCAATACAAGAGATAAAAGATCAAATCTTACAAACAGCTAAACAAATCCAGCTCATTGAGCTTAGAATAAGAGAAAATATGCATGAGATAGCACAACAAAAGCAGCTCACTGGGTTCATGTTCACAACTCAAAAGTATCACTCACCGGACCGTGAGTGGCTCTGCGCTGGTGCGTGGTTCTCTAGCCTTCCTGCCGGCACCTGTCCTGAGCCGTGGCCGTCCGCCATCATGATGCACTGCGCATGCGCAGCATCTTAGAACTTATGACCTTTGCTTTTAATCTAATTGGTGGATCAGGCACCTCTCCCTATTTAAGGCACCTGTGCTCATTACCTCATTGCCTGATCTTGAGTCTCATTCCCTGTGAGTCTCTGACAGTGTCTCCTGTGTTCTGCTAGTGTCCTCAGCTTCCTGCTGATTACCTGCTCTACTCATGGGGGGTTCCCATACCCGCTACAGATTCCTGTATCCTGCTCGTGTCCTCAGCTGTCTGCTGGATTACCTGCTCTGCTCACCTGGGGTTCCCATACCCGCTACAGACTCCTGTATCTTGCTCGTGTCCTCAGCTGTCTGCTGGATTACCTGCTCTGCTCACCTGCGGTTCCCATACGCGCTACAGCCGTTCAGCGCTCCCGCTGTACCTGCATATCCTCGTGGACAAGCTTCTCTACTCATCAGCGGTATGCTTACTTGTTATTGACTATCAACTGTTACTTTGCATATCCGCCTAGGACAAGCTTCTCTACTCAGCAGTGGTATCCATACCCGCTATAGACTATTTGTTGTTACGCTGCATATCAGTTTGGAACAAGCTTCTCTACTCAGCAGAGATATGCATACTTGTGATTGACTATCAGTTATTATCCCGCATATCCGCTTTGTGCAAGCCTCTCTTCTCAGCAGTAGTATACATACCGTTATAGACTATTAGCTGTAAACGCTGCATATCTGTTTGGAACAAGTTCCTCTGTGCTCTCAGTGTCTTCATACCGTTATTGACTCTTTTCATGCCTCCACTCATCCGCACCTGAACTACTCCTCACTTACTAGCAGTGGTACAACTTGCTATACGCAGACCACTGACTTACCCGCTACCTACCTGCACCTGGACAAGTCTTCTCATCACAGCAGTGGTACAACTTGCTGTACGCAGACCACTGACTTCCCCGCTACCTACCTGCACCTGGACAAGTCTTCTCATCACAGCAGTGGTACAACTTGCTGTACGCAGACCACTGACTTCCCCTCTACCTACCTGCACCTGGACAAGTCTTCCCTTCACAGCAGTGGTACAACTTGCTATCCGCAGACCACTGACTCTCCTGTTACCTTCCTTCACTTGCTCACGTCCACCCTGGTCTCCGTGGTTCAAACCTGCCTTTCCACTATAGATGCAAGTCGCTGACTCTTCTACCAATATAGCTGCAAGTCGCTGACTCATTTACCAGTATAGCTGCAAGTCACTGACTATCATCAATTCCATTGGCATCCTCTCACCATCTGCTGTTATATACGTTCCACTATTTACCCTGCTGCCAGAGGACCGCTGTGCAAACTCCGCCTCTCTGGTAAGCATAAGTCAACTGGTGAAATCCTGGGCAAGACTCCTAGTGCCAGTGACAGTAAGATCAGGCCATGACAGACCCAGGATCGGAACCAACAGCTAAAGAGATGCTGCAGTACCTGGTCACTAGGATTGAACAACAAGATGTTCGACAGCAACAGTTGTTCCAATGTTGTCAGGCTTTAGCCGCCCGAGGAATCCCTGAGCAAAATGTAGCAGCTACTGTTGATCCTCCAGTACCTCCATCTTCTCCCCCAGTGCCATCCCAGGTGTCTACCGCTTCCACGCTACACCTGCCTACTCCTTCTAAGTATGATGGAGACACCAAAACATGTAGGGGTTTTCTTAACCAATGTTCCATTCATTTCGAACTCCAACCTCATAACTTTTCTACTCATCGTTCCAAAGTGGCCTATCTCATCTCTTTGTTTTCCGGACAGGCTCTCGCATGGGCCTCCCCTCTGTGGGAAAGAAATGACCCCTTACTGGAAGATAGTGCCATGTTTATTTCTACATTTCGAAAAAAAATTGACGAACCTGGTCGTGTTATTTCTGCAGCATCCAGTATCCTCCGACTACGCCAAGGATCTCGGTCTGTAGCTCAGTACGTCATACAATTTCGGATTCTTGCCTCTGAGCTTCAGTGGAACACTGAGGCGCTGATAGCCGCCTTCTGGCAGGGGCTTGCCGACAAGATCAAAGACGCACTGACCTCACAAGAGTTACCTTCCTCCTTGGACGATTTGATTTCTCTATGCCATCGTGTAGACATGAGGTTTCGTGAGAGAGATTCCGAAAGAGTAACTTCCTCCAAAGCGCCTGTCCACTCAGTATCCCAAGTTCGTCATCTTCCACCTCCAGTAGAACCCATGGAGGTAGGTCGCTCTAAATTAACATCTGAAGAGAGAGAGCGACGAGTGAAGAATAGACTCTGTATCTATTGCGCTGACTCTACTCATATGCTGAACTCATGCCCTAGAAGGTCGGGAAATGCCAGGCCCTAACCAGTTCTGGAGAGGTAAGGTTAGGGTCCCTAGAGTCCTCTCCATGTTCTACGGATGCTAAAGTCTGTGCTTTTGATGTTACCGTTTCCTTTGCTACCAAATCATTTATGTCTCAAGCACTTCTAGATTCTGGAGCTGCTGGAAATTTTATCTCTAGTTCCCTAGTGAATCAATGGTCCCTACCAGTGATTCCTTTAAAAGCACCTATAGCTGTTACTGCTATCGATGGGTCACGTATAATTAATGGACTCATTACTCAAAGTACGTCTCCATTGACCCTTCAAATTGGAGCCTTACACCAAGAGAAAATTTCTTTACTGGTCCTTCCTGTTACCACCAGTCCCATCGTACTTGGGCTTCCATGGCTTCAACTTCATTCCCCTCAGATTGACTGGAACACTCCCTAAGTCATTTCCTGGGGTCCCGATTGTCGTCATAGATGTCTCTCTCAAGTTGTTCCACTCAAAATACATCAGTCTTCCATTTCACCTTGCCCGCCGGGTCTTCCTCCACAGTATGCTTCCTTCGCTGATGTATTCGATAAGGTTCAGTCTGAACGCCTTCCTCCCCATCGGGCGTGGGATTGTCCGATTGACTTACAACCTGGTAAGATCCCTCCTAGGGGTCGTGTGTATCCACTCTCGCTACCAGAGACTCAAGCAACATCTGAGTATATCAAGGAGAACCTCCAGCGGGGATTTATCCGACCTTCCACCTCTCCCGCTGGAGCTGGGTTCTTTTTTGTGAAGAAGAAGGATGGATCATTACGACCCTATATAGATTATCGTGGACTCAATGCCATTACCATCAAAAATCGGTATCCTATTCCACTAATTACCGAGCTCTTTGATCGCATTAAGGGAGCCCGGATCTTCACCAAGCTTGACCTTCGAGGCGCTTATAACTTAATCAGGATTAAGTTTGGAGACGAATGGAAGACAGCTTTTAACACCAGGGATGGCCATTATGAATATCTAGTTATGCCTTTCGGGTTGTGTAACGCCCCCGCTGTCTTCCAGGGTTTCGTGAATGAGATCTTCCGGGACTTGTTGTATGTCTGTGTCGTCGTCTACCTGGACG
Source organism: Mixophyes fleayi (assembly GCF_038048845.1). Lineage (NCBI taxonomy): Eukaryota > Metazoa > Chordata > Amphibia > Anura > Limnodynastidae > Mixophyes > Mixophyes fleayi. Next base: position 114,005,416 of record NC_134406.1, on the reverse strand, counting down.
ACATATTCATCTTTTCCCAGGATCTGCCCACTCATCATCAACATGTGGCAGAGGTCCTTTCCAGACTCCGGAGAAATCCTTTATTCTGCAAGTTAGAAAAATGTTCCTTTGAGTTATCCCAGATTTCATTCTTGGGATCTATTGTGTCCGGAGTTGGTCTCAAGATGGATCCTGAAAAGGTGCACGCTGTTCTACATTGGCCCCAGCCAACTACTCTCCGAGCAATCCAACGCTTTTTAGGTTTTGCTAACTACTACAGACGTTTCATTCAAGGTTTTTCATCCATCGCCTCTCCAATAGTGGCTCTGACCCGGAAGGGAGCTAACACTAAACAATGGTCCTCCGAGGCCCTTCAAGCTTTCCAGTTCCTCAAGGAGTCCTTCTCTTCCGCTCCTGTTCTTCGACAGCCTGACGTGACTCTTCCTTTCTTCCTGGAGGTAGACGCCTCTAATGTTGGCCTAGGGGCCATACTATCACAAAGATCGGAGCAACAAAAATTTCATCCTTGTGCCTTCTACTCTCGAGGTCTTCTACCTGCGGAGAGAAATTACACTATCGGGGACAAGGAGTTGTTGGCCATAAAAGCAGCATTAGAGGAGTGGAGATATCTACTGGAGGGAGCTCGTCATCCTGTAATTATTTTTACGGATCACAAAAACCTGTCATATTTGCAGTCAGCCCAATGTTTGAATCCTCATCAAGCAAGATGGTCTCTTTTCTTTTCCCGTTTTGAGCTTATTATAACCTTCAAACCAGCTTCCAAGAATAAAAAAGTAGACGCCTTGTCTCGGGCGTTTGTGGCGTCCTCAGATGTTGAAGATGGTCCTAACCATACTATATTAGATCCCAAATGTGTGACTCTGGCCACCTCTTCCACCAAGGTGATACCATTTGGGAGAACCCTCGTGCCTCCATCTCTACGGAGGAAAATATTGTCCTGGTATCATTCCTCATGCTTTTCTGGACATTCGGGTGAACGCAAGACCTTAGAAGTCCTTTCTCGAAGCTACTGGTGGCCCTCTATGAGGAGAGATGTCAAAGAATTTGTGGCTGCGTGTGAGGTGGGTTCCCAGTTTAAAACTCCCCGCAGAACACCGGCGGGATTACTTCAACCACTACCCATTCCTTTCAAACCTTGGACCCATATTAGTATGGACTTTGTCACCGATCTTCATCCGAGTAAAAAGTGCAATACCATCTGGGTAGTGGTGGATACATTTTCGAAAATGGCACATTTCATTCCTTTGACCGGTTTACCTTCCTCATCTACTCTGGCTGACCATTTTATCAAGGAGATCTTCCGAATTCATGGATGTCCATCTGAGATTGTTTCGGATAGAGGAGTGCAATTCTTTTCAGGATTCTGGCGAGCCCTTTGCAAGACCTTGGGTATTCGATTGTCACTATCATCCTCCTACCATCCTCATTTAAATGGACAGACCGAGAGAGTCAACCAAGGTCTTGAGACTTTTATAAGGATGTTCTCCTCAGCCAACCAAGACAACTGGGTAGATTTACTTCCATGGGCTGAATTCGCCTATAACATCATGTATCACGAGTCATCTTCAAAAAGTCCATTCTTTGTGGTATAAGGTCACCATCCGTCTTTCCCAGAATTTCCTGCCCTCCCTCCCACCCAAGTTCCTGCAGTGGAGAGTGTATGTCAGAGTTTCAAAAATATCTGGTCTCAGGTTAAATCCTGCTTAAACAAGACATATGTCAGATACAAGTGTTTTGCATATAAAAAGAGGCAAGCTATTCCACCACTTAAGATTGGAGACCGCGTATGGCTTTCTACCAAAAATATTCGTTTAAAGGTTCCGTCCATGAAGTTCGCTCCCCGTTTCATTGGTCCATACAAGATCACTCAGGTGATAAATCCGGTGTGCTTCAAACTACTATTACCTTAGAACCTTCGTATCTCCAACGCATTCCATGTGTCATTACTCAAGCCTCTTATCATCAACCGTTTCTCTGTTCCTCCTTCAGCACCTCGGCCAGTACAAGTTCATCAAGAGGAGGAGTTTGAAATTACTCATATTTTAGATGCTAAAATTTCGCGAGGAGTTCTTCGTTTTCTTGTGCATTGGAGGGGCTTTGGTCCAGAGGAGCGTTCTTGGATCCGCGCAGATGATCTCAACGCTCCAGCTCTTCTAAAAAGATTCTACTCCAAGTATCCGGGCAAACACGGCTCCGAGTGTTCTGTGCCCACCTTTAAAAGGGGGGGTACTGTCACTCACCGGACCGTAAGTGTCTCTGCGCTGGTGCGTGGTTCTCTAGCCTTCCTGCCGGCGCCTGTCCTGAGCCGCGGCCGTCCGCCATCTTGATGCACTGCGCAGGCGCAGCATCCAAGAACTTATGACCTTTACTTTTAATCTAATTGGTGGATCAGGCACCTCTCCCTATTTAAGGCACCTGTGCTCATTACCTCGTTGCCTGATCTTGAGTCTCATTCCCTGTGAGTCTCTGACAGTGTCTCCTGTGTTCTGCTAGTGTCCTCAGCTTCCTGCTGATTACCTGCTCTACTCATCGGGGGTTCCCATACCCGCTACAGATTCCTGTATCCTGCTCGTGTCCTCAGCTGTCTGCTGGATTACCTGCTCTGCTCACCTGGGGTTCCCATACCCGCTACAGACTCCTGTATCCTGCTCGTGTCCTCAGCTGTCTGCTGGATTACCTGCTCTGCTCACCTGCGGTTCCCATACGCGCTACAGCCGTTCAGCGCTCCCGCTGTACCTGCATATCCTCGTGGACAAGCTTCTCTACTCATCAGCGGTATGCTTAATTGTTATTGACTATCAACTGTTACTTTGCATATCCGCCTAGGACAAGCTTCTCTACTCAGCAGTGGTATCCATACCCGCTATAGACTATTTGTTGTTACGCTGCATATCAGTTTGGAACAAGCTTCTCTACTCAGCAGAGATATGCATACTTGTGATTGACTATCAGTTATTATCCTGCATATCCGCTTTGTGCAAGCCTCTCTACTCAGCAGCGGTATACATACCGTTATAGACTATTAGCTGTAAACGCTGCATATCTGTTTGGAACAAGTTCCTCTGTGCTCTCAGTGTCTTCATACCGTTATTGACTCTTTTCATGCCTCCACTCATCCGCACCTGAACTACTCCTCACTTACTAGCAGTGGTACAACTTGCTATACGCAGACCACTGACTTACCCGCTACCTACCTGCACCTGGACAAGTCTTCTCATCACAGCAGTGGTACAACTTGCTGTACGCAGACCACTGACTTCCCCGCTACCTACCTGCACCTGGACAAGTCTTCTCATCACAGCAGTGGTACAACTTGCTATCCGCAGACCACTGACTCTCCTGTTACCTTCCTTCACCTGCTCACGTCCACCCTGGTCTCCGTGGTTCAAACCTGCCTTTCCACTATAGATGCAAGTCGTTGACTCATCTACCAATATAGCTGCAAGTCGCTGACTCATTTACCAGTATAGCTGCAAGTCACTGACTATCATCAATTCCATTGGCATCCTCTCTCCATCTGCTGTAATATACATTCCACTATTCACCCTGCTGCCAGAGGACCGGTAAGCAAACTCCGCCTCTCTGGTAAGCATAAGTCAACTGGTGAAATCCTGGGCAAGACTCCTAGTGCCCGTGACAAAAAGCAAATACTAAAGAGATGACCTGGAAAAATAACCAGGATAAATAGTCTGTATCTTGTGGGTCTTCAGAATCCATTAAGCGTCCAGCCCTGCTATCATTCTAGTCCACAAACCTCCCTAAGATCTTGAACAATGCAGATGAGATAATTATGACATTGAGCGAGCTCATATACTCAGTCCGTCAAGTGAGAACATGTGAGAGCATGAAAGACAATCAGAGAACGGTCATTTTTAAGTGTCTTTATTATGCCCACAAAACTGCACTCTGTTCTGCATCTAAAAAAACAATGGGTACCATTGCTTGGGAAGACCATGTTCTACTCCTTTTCTAAGACAACTCTGTGGAAGTAACCAGGGCCAAGAAGGAATTTTCTTGTGGAAGACGCCAAACTGGTGAAGGCGGGGGAAAATTTGCTTTACTATACCCTGCAAGACTGAGGATTTTCAAAGGCAAGGAACAGAAGGATTTCACAACGGCAGATGATGCCCAGGTACCTGGGTACAGTAGGTAATACTACTTTACATTGAAATTTAATGTTGATTTAGGACGTGCCCTACCCCAATTATAAATCTGTTCCCAGATTTTAAATGTATCTCCTCCTTCAATGCAATATGGTTTAACCAAGGTATAAAGTTACTCCTTTTTTATGTTTTACTCTCTTTAATGGTTCAGACCCATAGAATTGAGTATTATGTTGACTTTTTCCCTAAGATGTTGAAAGCTGTACACATTTCCTCCTGGATCAAAGATATATTTTGTAGTGGCAATCCCTTTTCTTTTCCAGCCAAGTAATTTGGCATTGTCCAAACTGGGAATAAAGTGTGGGAGAGTATGGGTATGGAGTGAGAGCGGGGAGGCATAGTAGGGAGAGAGAGTAACAGAACAGTGAGATAGTGGGGACAGTGAAAAACAGGTAAGAACAATGGCAGGAAGACAATGAAAAGTTGGAAGATAATAACGATTTAGGGCGTGGAGGGCATGGAACAACAGTACAGTGAGATTATAAGGACAATGAAAACAGGTAAGAATGATTGCAGAAAAGTAAGATAATAAGGACAGCGGATAACAGGTAAGAATAAGCAGGGAGACAATAGCAAGATGGAGGACAATAACCAATTAGGGCGTGGAAGGCAAGGAATAATAGAAGGAGAGGTAATAAGGACAATGGAAATAGGCAAGAATAATAATAGGTAAAAGTAGTTGCTAGTAAATATAAAATCAGGAAAAACAAGATAAAGGCATATAAATAGTAGAATAATAACAGGTAAAAAGTAATCTGGGTAATGTACCAGGTACATTCCTTACAGAACAAGATATGGAGAGAGAGGCTGTGAACTGACCTCCAGTTGTCCCCTTATAGAGATATCCTTTACATAACTGTCCAGAGCCTCTGATTATTGAGGGTTGACTTAAACATTGTAGCCTCTCCCCATTTCGATAAAAAAGACCCCTCTTCAAGTACAACTTTCAAACATAAAGTAGGCATTGGGTACATCGGCAGCCAATTTGGTTGGCAGATGTCTAGAGAGCATGACACCCAACAGAACTAGAATACACATGTCCCTCAGCAGCACACAATACTCTGTCCTGATTATACTACTTTCTGGTCTCAAATCTCCTTGATGTTAGAACCTTAGGCCCATAGGATTATTTGACCATGCTCAGATCTGGCTAAAGTTAGAGGAACAGAGTCCTCATGATGGTCATAGACAGTGGATATTCCCTCCCAGCCTGTCTAACTTAATTCAATTTAGAAATATTTTGAATGCCTCATGGGAAAACTATGCGCTCAAAAATCAACAAGACATGGAGGATCAGCTACTATTTTGGCAAGCTGACAAGGCAGTTCTTAGGGGAGATATTATCTCCTTTATGAAAAAATACAGGAAAAATAAAATGGAGGTATACACAACTGCCCAACATAAATTAACAGCAGCTTTGACAAAATGTAAATTAAAACATCAACCATATTTACAAACAAAATAAAAATAATTTGTCAATGTTGTGCAACAACAAGGTAATAAACAGGTGTCTGCCGGCTAATTCAAATTCTAAAAATTTTGCAATAAGTCTGACAGACTACTAATATTGCCAGCCATCATTAACAGGGACCAAACAGGCTTTATCTGGGGGAGACACTCTATTAGGAAAGTTTTTGCTGTGATCAAGTCCTTGGAGCTGTCTGGAACTGGTGTTCCTAACTTATTACTCTCTCTTGATGTAAAAAGGCCTTTGAACTTGTATCATTGGATCACCTGTTCGAGACTCTCCATAGGTTTGGGTTTTCAAGGGAATATATAAATATTTTAAGAACCCTATATGCATCCCCCAATATGCAAATATTGGCTAATAGATACATTTCATCTCCCTTTGTAGAGGAAAGAGGCACAAGACAAGGCTATCCACTCTCTCATCAGTATTTGCAATCACTCTAGAACTGCTAGCAGTTTCTTTGAGACATGATAGAGTTCTGTGTTATCCATCTGGGACAGTGCACAACTAAAATTGCATTGATCACAGAAGACCTGCTCCTGATAGTTTTTGATCCTCACAAATTGATCCTGGCTATTCTAAACACAATTAATGTATTTAGTTCTTTTTCTGGTTATAGAATCAATATTAAGAAATCTGAACTAATGCCCTTATCGGGAATTGATCATATTCTGAATACTCGAGAGCTCACATCTCAGTTTAAGTTGCCCTATACCAAAATTAAATATCTAGGAATCTAAATTCTAGCCAAGACACAAAATCTTTATACATCTTTATAATCTTTAACTATCCCCCACTTAATGCAAAACGTTCAAAGATTTTATTAATTGGAAACACTTCTATCACTTTTGGGCAGGAATGCTGCCATCAAAAGTTTTATTTTTCCTAAATTGTCCTACCCCCTTCAAATGTTTCCACTATCCAAAATAGATCTTCACATGTGTACACAATTATTCTCTCACTTTGCCAAAATAAAAAACCTTGGATTACTAGAAGAAAGTTGATATTTAGTAAAAAGGCATATAGGGCTGTCGGATACTGTCCTTCACACGTGTAGCCTTATGCCGATGTATTTCAGATTGGTTCTTAAATCCGGTACACTTCTGTAATCATGTGTTAGAATGTGAGCTCTTCCACCCCTATTCACCTCCCACACTGTTACACCTCCCAAGATCTCTAATCCCACAACAGTTCCTCCCAAACATTTTTTTAAAGATTCCTATGCAGCTAGGATCTAAACAAATAAAAAATATGACAGAAACTACAGATACTCTCAATTTATTTTGATTTGGGGGAATCCAGACTTTATTCCCAGTTTGGACAATGCCAAATTACTTGGCTGGAAAAGAAAAGGGATTGCCACTACAAAATATATCTTTGATCCAGGAGGAAATATGTACAGCTTTCAACATCTTAGGGAAAAAGTCAACATAATACTCAATTCTATGGGTCTGAACCATTAAGGAGAGTAAAACATAAAAAAGGAGTAACTTTATACCTTGGTAAAACCATATTGCATTGAAGGAGGAGATACATTTAAAATCTGGGAACAGATTTATAATTGGGGTAGGGCATGTCCTAAATCAACTTTAAATTTCAATGTAAAAATTAAGCTATTTGTGTGCTACATGGAAAAACAGCCTGTTTTTTCCTTACATACAAAATAATAAACTAATTTGCACCCCTTGCATTGTAACATGGTTTGTCCAAGATCAAATTTTTTTGTCTTGCTCTCCTTAATGACTTAGGCCCTATATGTTTTCTATAAGTTGTCATTATATATCCTTAGTAATGACAAATAACCATCTGCTGCAAACTTCAGGACATTTAGGGGTAAATGTATTAAAGTGCGATTTTCACAAATCGCTGATATTCGGCGACATTGCCAGCTAAATTTAAAGCGGCAATGTGATTAAAGACAAGTTTTCCCTTTAATCACAATACCACTTTAAATTTAGCAATACCGCTATATAGTACAGTGCCGCTATGTAGGGGCACTTCTTTAGCGGAGGGCCCCTGTGGGGGGCATGACTATTAAGTGCTATACTGAGAAGGTAGATGGAAATCTGAGGGACAGATAGAAATTTACTAGCTAACGCTTTACACTGAGCCAAGGAATACAGCGTCAAGTACAGTAAAGGTATATGGACCATGGCCTCTGATATGGATGTACTGTAAACACTAAACTAATACCCTGGTGATCTAGTGGATGTACCCATGCATTAGCAGTAAATACTCCTACAATACAACAGGCCAAATGCTTGAACTGAAGCCAACATTCCTAAGGTCTGACTACTTGTGCCCACAGGTCTAAAGCATGACCGCTATATATATATATATATATATATATATATATATATATACACACATATATATATATACAAGTTAACCCGTGCATGATACTCATGCATTCTAGTCAAATCAAGCTACTTAAGGTGTTAAAAAGGTTCTTGTCATGCATTTGGGCCTAGCCCAGGCCTCCTCAGGGGAAGAGCGTTACTTCCCGACGCAAGCGCCCTTTTTTAACGTGGTTTTGTCCACATGTCACCACCTCATCATTTTTCTCCATCACCTCACCCTTCATCTTCATCACCACATCCTTCATCAAGCTACTTAAGGTGTTAAAAACTCCCCACTGTCACCCCCGGCAACCACCAACCACTCCCAACTGTCACTTCTCCTTCAAGAAATATATAGGTCAGTGTATAACTCTGCCCAGCAGGGGGCGCTGCAGCTTGGTTTTTTTTTCCACACACGCCACTAGGCATTTATATACTAGGCATTTATATAGTAGATATATATATATATATATATATACACATATATACATATATATACACATATATATATATATATATATATATATATATATATATATACACATATATTCTCACGCAGATACTTGATACGTGGCCACAATACCACTTTTATGTCACGAGTCACGGGAACTGAAAGCTACTTGCTCATATTTGCGCTGCTAAACTAGGAGGCGTGGAGTCTAATCACGCCGCCGGTGTTCGCCAGGGACCCCGCAATGGAGTTTGAAGTTTGCTGCAATGGACATGCAGGTCGCGGCCCTCCAGGTTAGCTATCAGCAGAGTGGATGGTGAACAGACGTGGTCGTGCAGGCAAAGGTCAAACCGTACTGGCAAACGTATCAAGGGGTAATGCAAGTCGGAGTCAGCAAGCCAAAGGTCAGATACAACGGGAGCAATCAGGCCGAAGGGAGATTCAGAAGCAGAACCAGGGATAGCCGAGTCAGTACACAGTAGATCAGTCAGAGAGCAGGGAGACAGGCTGGAATGCTGGAGCATAGGAACAACTAGATACTCTGGAATCTACCTAGTGTCAGAGGCAGGTTTAAATAGAGGTACCCTATACCTGATTGGTGGCAGTGGGGGAGAGGGTTTGAACAGCTGACTGCAGACAGGAAGTAGAGAGAAGAGAGGCTGGCATCCAGCTGCCTAGCAACGGACCATGCTGCCGACAGAGGAAGGCATCCGTCCCTGGCACTGATGGTGAGTGCGGGGACGGCGCCTGACAGTACCCTCCCCCTCTCTTCCAGAAGACCTACTCTCCGAAGGGCATCTTTTACGAAAAATTGTCCAATAAACGTGGATGTTGAGGTCTTTTCTTCAGGACCGAAGCCTTTCCAGTGGACCAAATACTGGGAGCGTCCATGAAGCTTGGGAATATCTAAGATATGGCTTATTTCATACTCATTACCAGAAGCTGTGGAGATAGGATGAGGAGAAGATTGAAAATGAGAGAATTTATTGAGCACTAGTGGTTTCAGTAAGGAAATATGGAAAGTACTGTGCACTTTAAGAATTCTGTAGGTTACAGGGTTAACCACCTGGAATATGCCCAATGAATCGTGGGGCCAATTTCATTGAGGGTACCCATGGATTAAGGTTCCATGTGGAGAGCCACACGTTGTCCCCAACTTGCAGAACTGGTACCATTTTCCGATCACGGTTTGCTGCGAGTTTATTCTGCTGAGAGGACTGTAAAAGCTTCTCTTTGCTGTCTCCCCAGATTTTGCCAACATCACGAATCGTAGCATGAGCAGCAGGAACTGTCCCTGTCGGGGAGGAGGAAAAGTCAGGAAGAATGGGGTGGACACCATATACAATAAAGAAGGGGGAGGAACTAGAAGATGCATGGGTATGATTGTTATGCACAAACTCTGCCCAGGGAAGTAGGTTGCTCCAGTCAGATTGGTTGTTATTGGAAATATTGAAACATCGGAAAAATAATTCAAGATCTTGGTTAACCCATTCCGTCTGAGCATTAGTCTGGGGGTGATAACCAGAGGAGAATTTCAATCCCATCCCCAGATCTTTACAGAAGGCTCTCCAGAAACGAGAGATGAATTGTACTCAGATCAGATATGATCTCCTGTGGACACCCATGTAGACGAAAAATTTATTTGATGAATACTTGAGCAAGTTTGGGAGCAGAGGGAAGACCTTTCAAAGGGACAAAATTAGCCATTTTAGAGAATCTGTCCACAGCTACCCAGATGGTATTAAAGCCGTTACTGGGAGGTAGATCCATAATAAAATCCATGGATACACTTGCCCAGGGACGATCCGGGACTGGCAAAGGCAAAAGTAAAGGAGAAAAGAGAAGATTTCCAATCCGCTCTAAGGTAGGGACAAACCTCAAATACATATAATATATATAGGGGGTGCTCTCCAAACTAGACGAGTCTAGAAATAAGGGAAGCAGATCGGTTGATAATTACTACCAACCGAACAGAGTAGTATGTGAGGCACTCCTGTCCACAAAGAAATTATTAACAAAATCCACTTTAATCAAAATTTCTTGAGTAACGATAAAATCAACTTTTATTGATAATTGTATTAAAATGACGACAAATATCCAGAGTATCATCAGAATAGGCAAATTAAAATATATAGAATTGCAAAAGGTGGAAACAAAGTGTTAAAGAAATAAAAAATAGAAAATGACCCATAGGGGGAGCCGGTCACAATTGCTGGTTAATCTCCTCTTAAAGAATATATAATTGATTCAATAGGTCTAATCTTCAATTAAATTATAGTGGAGATTTAATATCATAAGACCAGGTTGACTAATACATTCACCGAGATGGTTCCTATAGTAGGTACAGTCACCGTTCTATTGAACAAAGGTGAGTATTAATTCCCCACATTACTATGTATTGCTGTTACCATAAACAATGTATGCATGAGTATCACAATAAGAGACCATGGATGCCTCCTTCATTATATAGGGAAGCAAAAGAAATAGGGATGAGCTGGGGTACAAAAGTGGTTGGTTGGGTAAAGAACCAAAATGGGATTAAACCCTTGGAGATAGAGCCAATCAAAATATGATTGCACAGAAGAATTAAACTTTCTTTTCTGTTTTTCCCATAGAGGTTTAATAGAACACAGACTCATCCCCCTGTTATTTATTCCGATATTATTCAATCACACCACCCAAAATATGAGTGTATATGTTTAATGAGTTTCGGAATAAAGAGGAATTTATTCTGATAGTTGACGTTTTTTATTTTTGTTTTTGTTATTTTTTATTATTTTCTCTTTATTGTTTATATATATTTCTTGTCACAGAAGTCAGTATGTGGTTTCAAATAGTTACATCCGCCGATCTCCACAGCGGAATGAATAATCACCCGGAATGTTATTTTCTATAATACGAGGGAGATACTCCTGCTGATAAATTTTTGCAATAAAGAGCTTTGTTGCCCTAATATCTCATTGGGGTCATAATATCACTGTATAGAGGTCCAAGGTGGTTAGAATGACCCATCGTAGTATTAGGTCCTTAACATATGATGCGGTCGTTAGCCTTCTATATGGTAATCCCAAGTTATTCACTGTGGTGTATAGCCACTGTGGAACTGTACGGAACTGCTCGTGAAGTGGACTAAATTTGCAGATATAAACCTATAATCCTGATTCCAAATCCTATACCAGGTCTAACATGGTGATGTGAAACTGCTAAATAATGCTTTTTTGGTAACACCAATGAACTAAATCTCCGAACACAATACTAAGGAGTCTCACTGACCGGCTCCCTAGTTCCGGGTCTGTGACATCATACGTCACTCTACCCAACATACGTTTCGCCCTATCGGCTTATTCATACCCGACATACGAAACCTATGTCGGGTAGCGTGACGTATGACGTCATAGAACTCTTTGAGCCAGATGCATAAGAAGATCATGAGCCTAAGATTCACCGGATCCTTCAGTAGACATGGCCAGAGTATACTGTCACGAGTCACAGGAACTGAAGGCCAGTTGCTGATATTTGTGCTGCTAAGCTACGAGGCGTGGAGTCTAAACACGCCCCCAGTCTTCACCAGGGACCCGCGCAAGGGAGTTTGAAATTTTCTGCAGGGGACATGTAGGTTGTGTCCCTCCAAGTTAGCTATCAGCGGAGTGGATGGTGAACAGACGTGGTCGTGCAGGCAGACGTGGTATCAAAGGGTAATGCAATTCGGAGTCAGCAAGCCAAAGGTCAGATACAGCGGGAGCAATCAGGCCGAAGGGAGATCCAGAAGCAGAACCAGAGATAGCCGAGTCGGTACACAGGAGATCAGTCAGAGAGCAGGGAGACAGGCTGGAATGCTGGAGCATAGAAAGACCTAGAAACTCTGGCGTCTACCTAGTGTCAGAGGCAGGTTTAAATAGAGGTACCATATCCCTGATTGGTAGCAGTGGAGGAGGCGGTCCAAACATCTGATTGCAGACAGAAAGTAGAGAGAAGAGAGGCCGGCGTCCAGCTGCCTAACAATGGATCATGCTGTCGACAGAGGAAGGCGTCCGTCTGGCACAGATGGTGAGTGCGGGGTTGGCGCCTGACAATTACTGTCCTTGTCCGACGGCTTCACTACAATGTCATCCCAGCTTTCAATCTCTTTCAATGCCTTTAGTTCTCCCACAGTCAGATTATACTTTTTTTCTACATTTATGTTGCTTTTGATGATATAGAAAGTTCAAATCGTTGGACACTAGATCCCTATAGGTTTTTACCTGGGGACATATAGCAATATCGAGCATAAAGGTAGATTTCTTTTTTTTTTCATCACAGTCGGTGTCTCCATGGGTTCTATATCAAGGGTGGTCGAGCAAACAGATGTGTCCAATTCCTCCAAAATCTGTAAAGCTAGGGCTTTCTCTGCAGAGTTGAATTGTAATTTTCTGGATTCAAGTACAGGTCAGTAGTGGTTGCTTGTTCCCTTGTTTTATTGAGGAAATATTTTTTCAACAGGAGCTTCCTAGAAAAGAGCACCATTCAAATCTGTTGAAATGTTGGGAGGGTGAGAATGATAAACTCTTCCCTAGAAGAAAGATCTGATTGGGATTGATCTGCCTATCTGATAGATAGGCCCCTCACAGTGTCTCAATGTGCTTTTCTGTTGTACCTCTGAGGTGGTTGTTGTTGTACCAGGAGTTCCTGTTCTTCCACAGCCTTTCTTTTTCTTGATTTGGTGTGTCTTCCCCTCCCTTCGTGTCGGTTTAGGTACAATACCCCTTCTCCTTCCCTGTGTCGTAAATTTAAGCCTAAAAAAATCTCTTATCCCTTGCAAATTTATTTCGTTTTTTGTCAATAATCATCCTATGACATATCATTGCGTATCACCTTGCATATTGGATTTTGTGATCATTAAAAAATCTGTCAATTTGATATGGACATCATAGATAATATTACTGTTTATTGACATGCCATAAAAGGAAATAGGAAAGGGGGTTTACCCCCCCCCCTCCTTTTCCCATTTCCTTTTATGGCATGTCAAAAACTGAACTTAACATATGGCATATGGTTAATCCAGATTTTCTCTGGCTTAACCATCCAAAATTAGCGACGTTTTATGTCCTTCCCAAGGTCCATGAGGATGAGAATAACCCGCCTGGAAGACCCATAGATCAGGTATGGGCAGCCTCACAGAAAATGCTAGTAGATTCATTGATAGACATCTTTGCCACTACGTTACTAGCCTTGATTCTTATGTTAGAAAAACGTCTGACGTGCTAGCAAAAATTAATAACATCACTATCAGTGAAACAACTAAGCTAGCATCATTTGATGTGGAGTCACTCTACTCGAATTTAATACATGAACAAGGCCTACGGGCGGTGAAATATTTTCTTGATGTGGGACAAAGGGACGATTTAAGTAATTTTATTATGACTTCACTGAAATTTGTCCTAACTAACAATTATTTTGTCTTTGAAGAAAATTTCTATCTTCAAATTAGAGGTACCGCGATGGGCAGTGCCTGCGCACCTACATACGCTATCCTCTTTCTAGGCTGGTGGGAAAGGGAGAGAGTTTTCATTGAAACTTATTCTGTATATACTAGCCAATAAACATGCGGTTTAGATATAAAGATGACATGTTTATTTTATGGGATGGAGAGGAGTTCCTTTTTCAGGAATTTACTTGAGTACTTAACTCCAATGATTTAAACCTTAAATTGATGTCTGAGATCCACGATATCGAGATTAATTTTCTGGATTTAACAATATCTAAGACATCGGATGGCCAATTAAGATATATACCGGAAAAAATTGTTTACTGCACTCCACCAGCTCACATTATCCAGCAGTGATCCGGGGTATTCGAAAAAGGGAACTACTTAGGATGAAACGCAATTGCTCGATTGAACAGGTTTTTGTTCAGAGAGCAGATGAGCTTAAAACTAGGTTGGAGGGTAGGGGATATAGCAAAACAAATTATAGGTAAGGCTCAGATATCAGTGAACAAAAGGAGTAGAGAAACCCTTATTTATCCATCTCCCAAGATGAAGAACACTGACCAGTGGCAGCAGATAACCAACATTTTCCGAAAACATTGTCACAATGATCTCGGGAAGATCTTAGGAGACAGGATCTCCATGATGTGGCACAGGTCTAAAAATTAGAGGGATCGTATTATACCTAGAACTTTACCATCTACAATTGGAATTTACAATAAACACAATGTTTTTTTCAAATGCGGCACATGCCGGGCATGTCAATACATGGTGTAAACTAAAGAATATAGGGACCATTATTCAAAAATGTGGAAGATCAATGTTTTTTTGAATTGTAATAGCCCCAATGTAATCTATTGTTTGAGCTGTCCATGTAACCTACATTATGTAGGAATGATAAGTAAACCTTAAAAAAAAAAGAGTCTTGGAGCATGTGGGTAATATCAAATGAGCCAAAAGAGATATGGAAAACTTTAAGCAGGTGACGACGGTGGAAAGGCATTTTATGAGATGCCAGGGTGGTAGCCCACATGGATTCCAAGCCTTTGCTATGGAGCAGATTATGATGGGTCTGAGAGGAGGTAATCTTAAACAGGAACTTCTAAAAATAGAATCAAGGAATATTTTTCTTATGGACAGTCTGACCCCACAGGGTCTCAATGATCATAATAATTTTATGGCATTATTATCTCATACCAGTATGAGACAGGTTATTTCTGTTTAAAGAATTACATTTCAGTACTAAGACTGTCTCATATCTATCTTGTTTACAGCCATATATAACCCTGTTTTTCACTATTTTACAATCCTATCCTATCAAGGTTAACCTGGGACTAATAAATACCACATAAGGTGGTCAGATGGCACAACTTAATGGGCAAAGTGTTGTTTTTCTGCTGTAAACTGTTACATTTGCACTTTGGCTATTTACATCTATAGTATCACTGACTCTGAGATTTTTGTTTTGGCCAATCATTATGGGGATTTACAATTACCTGATATCCTCTTTCCCTTTGTCGCTTCTATATACATATATTCATTGACACCTATTTTGTGCTAAGGACCTATATTATCACTACGATGACTTACACACAGTACTATTTCCCCCCCTTTTCCCATTTCCTTTTATCGCATGTCAATAAACGGTAATATTATCTATGATGTCCATGTCAAATTGCAGATTCTTTTAATCATCATGAAATCCAATATGCAAGGTGACACGTAATGATATGTCTAGAATCATCTAGTATGAATAGAGCAATGGAATTTTCCTTTTCCCAAGGATTTATTCCAACCAGCTATTTATTTTGATCGGTATCATTATTTTTTTACAATAGACATAAGTGTTTATTTCATTTACTTGCTACTTATTTGCATATAGTAACATTGAGAGAGGGCGAGTTATGCCTTTGAGATTTGAATCATGTTGTATTTTATTGTTTACATACCTCTCTGCCATCCAATCAGAGTCATTGGTGGGTGGATGCCTTATTCCCACTGGTCGACAGTAACGTCAGTCAACGAGAACTTATACAGTTACTAGTACTGTTATGGCTGACGGCAAGTGTCATAAACTTGTAGAACAGGTCACAGAGGTCTTCAGCTATACGGGAAAGGCGGCTGCTATAGGTGAACATGCTCACAGGTACTCGGATGCCCCCTGGTCTTTAGTTCAGACTAGTACAAGTTTATAACCTTACCGTAGCGCAGGTGAGGGCCAGGTGGTAGAAACTGCAGAGTCCAAATGGGCCAAGGTCAAGGGGTATGGCAGGCAGCGGTAGTAAGATCCAGGCAGAGGTCAGGGTTGGTGACAAACAGCGTATCCGGGTAACAGGCAGAGGTCAAGGTCACAAACAATACAGCGGAGTCCAGTAAGCGTGCCAAGGGTCATACACAGAAGAATCAGTCCAATAAACAGAGCAGAGGAGCAGGAAAGGCAGCAGGTAAAACCCTAGAAGCAGGAACTATAACCGTCAGGGAGGCTAATATACTCAGGAGGATCAATCACCAGGAGGCATGTAATACTAATTATTCCCCAGCTGGGAAATGAAGACAGGGGAACGTGAATTCTCCCGGCTGGCCAGCTGGCCGTGTTACGTCCGAAATGGAGGAGCGTCCCGACTGTCGTCATGGTGACGGCCAGGGCGAAAACTGGAAGTGGCGCCCCGGTCATCATGACGATGGCTGGGACGCGTCCGTGGGCCGGATCGAGTAGCGGCGGTGCTTGAGCCGCCGCGGCTCGTAACAAGTACACGTTGCTAGGTATGACATCAATGGAAAGGGTCAGTCTGGTCGCCTTAATAAAGTTATTATTAGAGAAACACTCGTCGGCTATACACGTGACACCTGCTCTCTGAAATAATACTATACATTTACGAATCTATGGTGTATAATAGACACAGCAATTAGGGGGGATTAATTGAACCTGACTAGAACAGTGTGTTATCTCCGTATATGAAGTACTTATATAGAAGTTCTTTCAATAACAGTGAAAGGGGATAAGGTTGTCATATCAAAGACAACCCATTTACAGAACTAGTCAGGGGGTGATTAATATAATCACAAACTCTCCTAACAGACTGTGCTTATTTGGGCTACAGAAAAACGAGGGGGCAGAAAAAGGGCTACAGCAAAACGAGGGTGGCAGAATGAGAGGGCTACAGAAAAATGAGGGGCAAGAAAGAGAGGGCTACAGAAAAATGAGGGGGACAGAAAGAGAGGGCTACAGAAAAACAAGGGGGGCAGAAAGAGAGGGCTACAGAAAAACGAGGGGAGCAAAAAGAGAGGGCTATACAAAAATGAGGGGGCAGAAAGAGGTGAGTTTTGGCATCTTTTTTCTTACAAAAAAAGCACTGGATACGACCGTTAATTAAAATGAAGAATAGTAGTGGATATAGGGTAAAAATAGGACTGCAATATTGGGTCTGGGGAGGATTTTCACAATTGAAACAGATTGGCGGTTGCTTCTCTGGATCAATTTCAAATATAAGTGAGGGATCGCACGAGATCCAAAATAGGTTGAACTTGACGGACTGGTGTCTTTTTTGAACTTCATCATCTATGTTACTATGTTACATATAACAATATATCTGGAAGAATTTTAAAAGAGGGGCAATACTACTGTATCTAGTTACCCTACCTACTTTATCAAACCTGGATTAACCATATAGTCAGGGGCGGGCTGGTCCGGGGGCAGGGGGGCAGCGCCCCCCCCCCGGGCCGCTTGGTCAGACCGCTACTCGGGCCGGGGTGGTAAATGTGGGAGTAACATCTTGCCCATATAATTGAGGCAATATGAATATTTGATAAACATGTTATATGGTCTGAAACACACCAATAGAACGCCAATAGAATAATATATATTATATTGCCGTGTGGCGCGTTCTAGCAGTGTATGTTTGCTAGTTTTGTCAGCTAATTTTTCAGGTTTTCATTTCCACGTTCATGTTTTAATATTTCGCTAATTTTGTTTATAAATGATTCAATGGTAAATAATTCAATAATGTTTAAATGCATACCAATAAAGTTTGATATATATTTTATTTTATTGGTTCCCGGAATGCCCCATATACATATTTCTTTTCTTCTTTCTTCATGCTTCTGAAACATCGGCTGCATCCTTCCCAGATGTGCATGGGCTATGGCCCTCAGCCTTGTAATCCAAACATCAGTCATCTGGCTCTGAATGACAATTTAGTAGTTTAGCCTGGCATTTGGAGCATATGAAGTACATAACTGTCTTTCTCCTTGCAGATTTAGACTTGGAAGTAGTCCCCTTCTCAGACATGATGACAGGTGGACAACAGGGAGAGTAGATGTAGAACATAGTCTATGAGAGAAATTGAATTTACAGACAAAATAATATTATTTAGTAATAGTAATTATAGTATTTAGGATTTCATTAACACCATACCCCAGCTATTAATGAAAGACTTGCACAAACGTTATGGTGTTTGAGAAAGCAAAAAATAAGTTTCATAAGTTTCTCATACTTGTGATTGGTTGGAGGTGAAAGTGAGTCAAGGTGTTCCTCTGCTTTGATCCCACTTCAATAGATACTGTTTTAAGGAATCTCCATTCACATGCAAAAATTAATTACTGGTAACAATGCCGTGGAGCTCCGGACAGCTTTGCCTATTTGTTTCAATGGGCTCATGCTTTTCAATAGGGTTTATACATGTACCACACTGTTGAAAACACCATGGAAATGAATTTTTAGAACATAGATCGTGAATCACGTAATTTGAAATAAATGAAAATGGAAATTTTTTAAATGCAAGCACTTTGCTTGCATTTAAAAAAAATGAAAGATTAGAGAGTTGGGACAATTAATTAATATTTTTTTTAGCAATTTTGATAGTCTTTTCAATTTTTCATGTTTTATTAGTAGAATTTGGACTAATGTGTTCCCAGTCCCACTCCAACTACACCACACAGCATCAGTGTTGTATTGGGACATGAAGGGTCCACCGAGGGAAATGGTAAGGACCCACCAGATAGTGCATGGAAAGCCACTAGAAAAGCATGGCAAGTCACTAGAAGGGGGCAAGAAATGAAGAATCACTGACCTGGTTATTTCACCTGAGTGGTTTTTATTTTCTCTTGGCAGTGTCAGTGACTGTCCTGCACTCTCTTACATGTCTTGGCTGTCACTTCGAGCTGCTGCTTGTGGCTTAAGCTCAGTAGTAGTATGTCTGGATCCTGGAATGTTGGGACCCTGTTTGGAAAAGGATAGGTAAATGTAATATGAAAAGTCTAGCAATGAGTGATCCCTTTACGCCTCCCCACCTAAAAAAAGCCCTGAAATTTGCACCCACTTTTAATAAACATTAAATTAATTGTATACAAATAGAATAAATAAGCCTAGTGCCTCCCACAAACAGACCTGACGTATTATAAATAAACCTCCTGTGTCTGTCACTGCAGCAAAAAGGTACAAGTTAGCAATTAATACATGAATATTGTCATAAGCTCCTGTGCTAGCAGCAACGGCTCAGATACCTTTTAGCAGCTGGGACATCACTTCCAGTCCTTCACATCTATGTGATTGCCAGGGCAACTGGGACGCCCATCATGTTCCACTTCAGATGTTTACAGGCAGCCGGGGCACGTACAACTGGAATCACATGATTGCAATCCCCTAGGCTGGTTTTGGGGTGTGCTTCTCATCCTACTCTGATTGGCTACTAGCAGTTTATATGGCTGGGAGGGCTTAGCCTTCCTGCAAGTTATAGAGTCCTTGCCCTACAATTTGCTGACCTGCTTCTTGTTCTGAGAACCACTATCTGACTGCCTGTGTTTGACCTTTGGCTCGTTACCTGGTCATCGATTGTTTGCTGATTCCACTGATCTCTTGGCTTGTTCTCTGGATAACCCTTGTCTGCTATCAGCCTCAACATTTTGACCTGTTCCTGCGACCCCCATTGCTTGCCTTTGACACTCAACCTCTGGCTTGGCTCTCGCTATCCTGTGCCTCCTATCTCTGCACTTTCAGTTCTGGTTATAAGCTTTAAAAACTCTGGGGGGTGTCCAGGTACATGTGAGTGCATCTAGCTCTATGGCAAAGATGACTGAAGGTGAAGGTCTCTTCTGCCTGTTCTAAAAGCTTATTAATGTTACTGAGAAGTCATAACAAATACAAGTACAATTTATGTCCACTGCTTGCAATGGCATGATTAATCCAATCTATTATTATTATAACCTGAACAAGGAAAACCTCACTTTTATTGCCTATCTAGTGGAGACATCATCTTCATAATTTTTTATTCTACCTCTGATCCACCCTGGTTTCTCCGCAATGAAGTGTGAGGACAAAACAGTGTCTACTTCCATCATAAGTAATGGGGCAATGCTTCTCATCACAAAGATGACTCGCAACGAAATTTCACCACTAACATGTAGTACAATGGTTAGCATTGCTGCAGCACAGCACTGGGTTCATGAGTTCAACTAGGGCCCTATCTGTGTGGAGTTTGTATGTTATCCCACAGTCCAAAACATACTTAATTGCCACTAGGATAGAGAGCAGTACCCTCAGGTGGTATGGCTAGACATTCATTTGGTTGACATTCAGAAAGTCGACAACATTAGATCGACAATTCAGATGTCACCAGTAAATAGGTTGACAATTCAAATGTCAATAGTATTATTACATCAATTCGATTGTCGACTCTCTAATAATACTGTCTACATTTGAATTGTTGACCTAATAATACTGTCTACATTTGAATTGCTGACCTAATAATACAGTTGATATTATTATTGTCGACTTTCCAACCCTGTCTATATTATAGGGTCGACCATATAAATGTCAATTATGTAACTGTCGAACATATGTATCGCACCCCCACAGGCAGTGGGGCCCACCCAGGATGTATTAATACACCCCCAATAATGGTGTGTAGTTTTAGTACATCCTTCATCCCAATAATAGTGTGTAGTTCTAGTAAATACCCCACTCAATAATAGTGTGTTTATAAAAGTAAATCCCCCAAATAACAGTTTAGTATTAATACACATACCCCACCCTAACAATAGTGTGTATTATTAGTACATCCCCCAATAATAGTGTATAGTATAAATACATCCAGCTCCTCAGAAATATCGTATATTATCAGTACACCCATCTCCCTGATAATAGTATACAGTATAAGTATATACACCCCCTCAATAATAGTGTAGTATTAGTACATTCTGCTCACCCAATAATAGTGTATAGCATAAATACATCCACCCCCAATAATGGTGTATAGTATAGGTACATCTACCACCCAATAATACTGTATGGTTGTCAGACGCTGTCCCCGCACTCACCATTGGTGCCAGGGACAGACGCCTTCCTTTGCCGGCAGCTTCTCCCGTTGCTAGGCAGCGGGACGCCATCCTCTTCCTCCAGGGTCTTTCATCTCCATTTCCAAGCATCGGGTCGCTTCTCTGCACTTCCTGTCAGCGGTCAGCTGTTCAGGCCGCTGTTTTCACTGCCAGCAATCAGGGAATGGGCTAGACTATTTAAACCTGCCCCTAACACTAGTTAGGCACCAGAGTTTATAGGTCTTCCTATGCTTCAGCGTTTCAACCTGTTTCCCTGTTCTCTGACTGACTTGCTGTGTACCGACCCGGCTTCCTCTGGTTTTGCTTTTGGTTGTCCCTTTGGCCTGATTGCTCCCACTGTATCTGACTTTTGGCTTGCTGACTCCAATTTGCCTTTCCCTTTGATACCGCGTTTGCCAGAACGGTTTGACCTCTGCCTGCACGACCACGTCTGTTCACCAACTACCCCGCTGATAGCTAACCTGGAGAGCGCCGACCTGCATGTCCCTTACAGCAACTTCTGTATTTAGACTCTGCGCCTCCTAGCTTTACAGCGCAAATATCAGAAAATAGCCTACAGTCTCTGTGTCTAGTGACAATAGTATAAGTACACCCAAGCCCCCCAAATAATAGTGTAGTATTAGTGCATCCTGCCCATCTAATAATAGTGTACAGTATAAGTACATGCACTCCCCAATAATAGTGTATAGCATAGGTACATCCACCCCCCCCCCCCCCCCACCCCCAAGGTGCAGAGAGCCGGGCATCCCTGCATTGTTTGTATGGTTCTACGGTACAGTAGAGGGCGGGCACATCAGGCCCACCGGGGATTTTCCAGTCAGACGCTGCACAGCATAATGAATTGGCCTCCTCTGTCACAGCTCTGTTCATACACTATAAATTCTGAGAAATGCAGGAACAAATAGAGTGTAAATGGTAAAGCAAAACAGATTGCAGATTGGCCTGTTCCAATGCAAACTTTATTACAACAAAACTTAATGACAATGTTGCTCATCTCCAGTAATAGGGAACTACCAACTCATGAAGGGAAGCATTTAGAAGAACTGTCACACAGAATTGTGTAGAAATATTCCAAATAAACACTTCATTTGTAAAAGCAGAAAATCCTTTTGTGTTTAATATATGTCATTTTATACTAACCTTGCAGAAGTTCAATCCTGTTATAGGAAAGTGCACACTGTATGCGTGAATATATTTATATTTAAAAAGATTTAGGGCATGATACATTAAGGCATGCAAACAAACGTATTGTGCGTATTTAACAAGCAGCAGACATAAAAAGAGGTCTGTTGTTGAATACGGGTCTAGGTGCACTCTGCTCAAACAGAGAGTACACTGCAAGATACGTCCAATATGTACGTGGAATACCAAGCCCCAAAAGCACAGAAGATATATATATATGTTTTACTCCCCCCATAAAATACATTTATGAGAATGTTATGACTGTTTACTGTACATAAAATGCATTTTTATAGTTGCTTCTGATTGCACATATTCTAGCATGCATACAGGCAGGGGCAGGCTCGGCTGGGGGGCATCTACATTGTCCGTTTCCATAGTGGGCTACCTTGGCCTGGGTCACCTGCATTTTTTTCCTTTAAAACAGGCTGCTGAGTTGAATCTTGCCCCCCCTGGGCTAAAATTTGCCAGCCCTCCCCTGCATACAGGACTATCATCACTATCACTCGGCAATTACATCTGACCTGTAACTAGAGCGAGTAACACAACAGAAAAAAAACTACCTTTGAATCCAATGTTGCTCTGTGCGCGGTACATGACTACATGCATACGCCAAGTCCCCTCCCTATTCTGCCCATGAAATCGTAGACTGTAGTAAATATACTTAACACTCGAAAATGAATTGGACGTTGCTGCTTTTTTCTGGCGTATGGTCTGGTTTTGGGCATACAGAGCGATTTATGTGAAATAGGGTAAGTATCAACATTTACGTTCTTTAATGAATCAGGGCTTTAATGTCTGTGATTACCCAAATTGTTTTATGGATTTTAACATCTGCAGAGACATCACGCGCCAATGTTATGGCTGGAATCTCCTCATTTTTCCTTGCACCTCAAAGTGGAAAAAATGAGCGGAGATTTCTACTGTAATTGCCAGCAATGTGCGCAGCCCGACGTCCGTGCGCCACATTGCTGTTAATTGAATCTCCTCCTATAAATCCATTCTGACAAATATACAGAACGATGGTAGAACTGTCGAAAGTAGAACTGTATTATACAGATGTGTTACTGTTTTTATGGTTTAATAGTTATTTACAAAAGGCCAAATTATTTTCTCTGTACTGGACAGTTATGTGATTTTTTTTTTTACAGTAATTTCATTACCGAAGAAAAATAAATAGTTTCTCGCTTTTAATTTATAGTTAATGTTATATACATTAAATTTGTTTTGCCTTTTTTTACATTTATAGGAGCTGCAATTTGAAAGACTGACTCGAGAACTTGAAGCCGAACGTCAGATTGTTGCCAGCCAACTAGAAAGATGCAAACTTGGATCAGAAACTGGCAGCATGAGTAGTATTAGGTAGGTGCTTTCTTGCTAGTCCTTTTTCTGCAATACCCACACAAATCATTAAAAGGCTTACGGCTGATATTTTGACCTCCTTTACCTTCTTACTCTTATTTAACTATGACCTTAAATAACAACACGGGACCTGAGTGTGGCAAATTTAAATGATTTATTTAAATATGATGGTGGAGACTAGAGTAGTCAGTCCGACGTCTGCCAGGCAAAACCTAACTGTCCCAGCATTAACCATTGGGACCTCATCAACTAGGGAACAACCAAACCCCTGGGTTCAAGTGGGGGACCATTCAATTACACCCCAGGCGCACATATCTACATTAGCGGGACACCGCGTCCCGATTTTACAGAATCCGCCCATCCTCTGGGCTAGACGGAAAGCAACCACAGGGCAACCCACAGGGGCGGTACCTGTACCGAGACTATAGCCGATTCACTCGAAGCGAGGCAGGTTCATCGTGCCCAATACCGCAAATGTGCGCCTAAACCACTGGCCGTCTTCTGTACTGCGTTTTCCAGACACTCTCCATCCAGGCTCACGGACAACCATGTCAGCCGTCAATAACTGAGCTCCATCCTGACCAGCATCTATTCGTTTCTTTATGCTACCAAGAACCAACAACCAGGGAGGGTGGGTGGGCAATGTCCAGAACTGCAGAGACTGATTAACTCTCCGCCCATCCCACTTATAGTCTCTGTTTTCCCCTCTCTTATGACAACAGATGGGCGTACCCCCATAGTTAACTATTAAAGTTCAGAGAATAATCCAGTTAAAGATACAGCCAAAGCTTTTAAATTGCCTTCGGTCTCATTCATCCCTCAGTTCTTATTCTTGGTTTTGTATTTTCCAAAACGACAAAAATAATTTGTCTTTTTATTACATTGGGCATGACCATGGAAATCTACCCTGAATAGGTAAAAAAGTGTGTTTTATCAAAATTGTAAGGACAGTAAACATATGTGTGTTTTTCTTTCTAAACTCCACAAAGAAAAACCTACTAGGGCAGTGGTTCCCAAACTGTGCGCCTCTGTCCGAAGATCTCACAGGGGTTCCGGGGCCAGTGGTAAGCAAGGCGGAGGTTTACTTGGTAATTATTTGGGCTTAGAGGTGCCTTGAAAAAATTATGGAGACCCTAAAGGTGTCTCGAACTGACAAAGTTTGGGATCCACTGACTTATGGGTATATTTACTAAACTGTGAATTTGAAAAAGTGGAAATGTTGCCTATAGCAACCAATCAGATTCTAGTTATCATTTATTTATTACATTTTACAAAATAACTGCTAGAATCTGATTGGTTGCTATAGGCAACATCTCCACTTTTTCAAACCCGCAGTTTAGTAAATATACCCCTTAGGGTAACTATAGTTACAATTTTGATTTCAATCTACTAGTTTTTCTAATAAAATCAGGAAAAAAGAAAAAATTTCGATTTATTTTACACATCCATATAATGCATAAAGAATCTGTAAGAATTATGTGACCAGGTCAACAAAGCATGTTGTTATTAGAAATTAGACTTTCAATCCTATCACCAAATTATGAGTTACTTAACTTTTTAAATCAAGCCTAGAAAGCACAGGGTTTTCAGTGGCACAGTAGCTGAAAAAAATCATGTTTTTCATATTAAACAAAAATTGCCAAAGCTTGCTGAAGGTCTTCTGAAATAAATTATTCCTTATTTTTCTTTTCATCTGTTCATCCCAAGTGAACAGACAATTAACAGAAAAATGTAGTAAGCAATATGCCTGTTTGAAAACACTCTGGGCCTGATTCATTAAGGAACATAAGGCAAAAAAAGTAAGTCACAAAGCAAGGGTTAAAAATTAATTTATTATTTTGCACATAAGTTAAATACAGGCTGTTTTTTTCATGTAGCACACAAATACTTGATAGCTTTATTTTTTATACTGAGATTTAAAACGGATCCAGGACATGCCCTACCCCAACTATAAATCTGTCATCACTTTTATTATTATTATTAGTATTATTATTATTTTATTAATACCCTTTATTTATATATCGCCACTAATTCCGCAGCGCTGTACAGAGAACTCACTCACATCAGTCCCTGCCCCATTGGAGTTTACAGTCTCAATTCCCTAACACACACACATACACACACACACACACACACACACAGACAGAGACGGACACACACAGAAAAACACACAGACTAGCGTCAATTTGTTAGCAGCCAATTAACCTACCAATAAGTTTTTAGATTGTGGGAGGAAACCGGAGCACCCGGAGGAAACCCACGCAAACACGGGGAGAACATACAAACTCCTCACAGATAAGGCCATGTTCGAGAGTTGAACTCATGACCCCAGTGCTGTAAGGCAGAAGTGGTAACCACTTAGCCACTGTGCTGCCCTTTTAAATTTACTTCCCCCTCCAATGGAACATGGTTATGCCAAAGTGCAAAGTTACTCCTTTTTTTGCTTTACTTTCCTTAATGAATCAGGCCCTCTGAGTTCAGTGCACATGGACACGATGACGTCACTAGCACAACCCCTTCACTCGATGGAAAAATCCCTTAAGGAGGTGCTGAACCTTCAAGGAAATAGGAAACTGCACCCCTCCTATCAATACTGCTAAAAAGGGAACAGTTTTGGTTACAGACTAGCACCCTGTGTCCATTTATGGCAGGTCAAAAAAGTGGAAGCCTGTGAAATATCTTTTAGGACAGTGATATGCACCAAACTCAGACATCTCGACTGCTGAGTCAGGAAGCTGTGTAATATGTTAATGGACTAGGGACACAGGAGAATATCATAACATATTTTCTCTAATATCATACTTACAGGAGGCATGTGTAGTATGCAGATGAAGGGGAATGTATGACCTGTTGTGTGGAGGTAAAATCATGTCAGCCATTCTGGAGAAAAGTTAGGACAGAGTAACTAAATCCTTAAGAAGGTGTTTTTTCAACAGACTTTGCATTTACACAGACTTTTCAGTTCTGACATCACAGGAAGGGGGGCTGTGGGCCCTCCAGCAATTTTTAAAACTGTATTGTTCACTTTTGGGGAGTCAATCTGATATTGAAGAGTGTCCCATTTTCTGCTTCTACCAGCAACAGAAACTTGATCATACGTGAGTTTTATCAATTCTGTGTTTATCCTTTTTTTTTTTTTTTTTTTAACTCCGATTAAATTCACTTGTGATTGATTAGTTTTAAGGGAGAACCTAAGGCTTCCTGAATAAGAGTGTCAGCTCTTCACAAAAAACCTTGATGGTGGCATAATTGGTAAAGCAAAACTAAAGGTGTGTGGCATAGATAGCAAATAATTTAATCCTTTTAGTCAGACCAGGTAGTTGTTTTTTATTAACCCTTTGTCAAACATGAGTCACGCAGACTCAGGTGATTACTGATCGTGAGAAATTGATGGTAAGCTTGTGGGTTATATATTTAAGAACTAGGGGCCTGATTCATTAAGGATCTTAACTTCTTATTTCAGTCTCCTGGACAAAGCCATGTTACAATTCAAGGGGTGCAAATTAGTATTCTGTTTTTCACATAAGTTAAATACTGACTGTTTTTTCATGTAGCACCCAAATATCAACTCTAAATTTCAGTGCAAAACAGAATACTAATTTGCACCCCTTGCATTGTAACATGATTTTGTCCAGGAGACTGAAATAAGAAGTTTCTTAAGTTAAGATCCTTAATGAATCAGGCCCAGGGAACTAGTGAGTTAGGATTGTGTTTTCCCTGAGAAAGGAAATACAGACTAATTCACCAGAGACTGAACTCAGTGCTTAAAACATTATAGGGCACACAGAAATGTGTATCTTTCCCCCTTCCCCCTTCCTTCTCTTGTATTTCTTCTCCTTTTTATTTGGCATTATACTGTGGTAGATGGCTGTTGCATACATGGCCAAGGAAGTATTAACTGTGCAATGTGGGGAAATGGATTTCCCTGCCATGGCAAAAGCAAGGAGAAATTGATTGAATCCCTCTTGCAGAATGTTCAGAACAAAATAGAGATTTTTCCCATGGAGGGCCCAGCCAGGATAAGAAAATGACCTTCTCGTGGATATCGCTCCAAATCCTGGACTATTGCCTTCTGATGACACTAATAGTTCAATTGTGGATACTGCTATGGACATTTATTTACAAATTGACCAGCGGGCCAGAGGACATTGCGACCAGAATGCAGCTTTTACAGCAGTACCAGGAGAAGGAAGCTGCAGAACACCAGTGGAGAGGCGCACTGCCATGGAGGTGGCGGAACACCAAGCCGAGCGGCAAGTGGAAAGAGAAACTGCAGAAATATGTTTGTTTTTTGATCAACCCTTTGTCACACACACGTCACACAGGCTCAGGTGACTGCTCATCGTGACATGTTTGTTTTCTTTTTTGTGGCCCCTGAACCCAATGCACGTCAAAGTCCAACCTCCCTTTATACCAATTCTTTCAATCAAATAAATTTTCGACTAATATAAGCAATTTAACATAGAGATGCAAAACATGATACATTGATAGTTTAGGACAAGATCCACTCTTCATAAGGTCAGAGCTGAGTAAAAATGGTTGTGCAAGCATGAACACAACAAGAAGCGCTCCTGAAAATGCCCCCTTTGCAGCTCTTTCATCACAATAGTCTTACTTTGCAAAATCTTGTTTTTACCCTGCTCTGAATAAAGAAGTGCACCATTGCAGCTATTCCGTGTCAGCAGGGAAGGGAATGATTACATATTCTCTGAACAGCGCTGTGTAATGTGAATGGTACTGTATAAATAAACAATAACAAATAATAGTAATAAAAACGTATTAATAATGAAGCTGAAAATATACGTATTAGAAATGGTGTTCAAAATATTAAAAAGGTAAAGTATGCCGTTTTATTAACAAGCTGTGATACAGTAGACAGCATAAAATTGCAGGTTAGTTATGGCTCGCTTCACTAAGGTTTCCATAGCAACCACTGCTTTTCAGCATTCCTAGCTCAACACTGAACCTTGGTGGGATCTACATCACTGTTCATTGCTACTTTTTGACGTCTATTGCAGGCATATCACTGGTTTAATAAATTATCCCTGTGGTAAGCTATGAAGAGCAGTAATGAGCACTGAGATGCTGGTCAAACCTGTAGTTTAGAAAGCAAACTTACATCTTGAATCTAACAGTGTTTTATTTTTTTAATTTTTTTTTAGTATAAATTATTGTACATACTTGGCTTATAGTTATGTATGTTACTAACACAACCATATTACTTCAACGTCTAGTTTCCAACAAATTAGGGGAAGTGAGACAAATATGCAGCCCTACTTAAACATCTCAAAAATGTTTCAACTAATTATTCCCTTCACTCCAACTCTGTATTTCATCTATTTATAAAGTATTGGAAGATTTTCTAGTGTTATTTTTAAGTTATTTATATTAGGGACAAACACATGTGTTTAGAATATACTCTCTCTCTCTCTGTGTCTCTCTCAATAGGCAGGCTTTCTTAGGTAGATCTACACTGCAATTACTTTTAATATAGCCAGCCCCGCCCAAAACTATTTCACCATATGGAGGCCAACTCATTGCAGTTAGAGACCTTTTCAGTATTGGGCATGGGACCAGGCCAGGGGGCAATTACCCCTCTGTCTTGCTTCCCAGCCCAACCCTGTCTACAATATTGCTGACAAATATATAGCATAGAAAACATTATAGATAACAATGAGAATTAATCAACCATGTTTTAGCAACACCACTTGAATGATAGCATTCCTCAAATCCAACTATTCAAGTTCTCCCATTTTGATAGCCGGGCTTTTACCATTTGTGAATGTACACTTAAACTGGCTTTTAGTTTGTGGGTTTCGTGTTTCCTGTTTTTTTTTATGGGATAAGTAACTCAAACAGTTACAATCATATCTATAATTGTAACAAAAGGATCCCAGTGTTAGCTGCCATGACCATAGAGAGGGAAGTTTCCCTTTGAACCCAGTACAATAATAATTGACCACACCAAGAATTGGAGAGAACAGTTTAATTTAATTTAATTTTCCATAACCTTAAGGCGAGGGGTGTACCAGACAACCAACAGCTGCCAAAAGGCCATAGGAAACATGCCCCTAACCAAAACCAAGTGTCATCTATTTTTTTCCCAATTCCAACCAGCCATTTGACCTATTGTCCTGGTGACAATTATAACTGGGGTGCAATAATAACCCATACCATGGGACGAAAACACCCTCTTGTATATCCACCTGGCCAGGTCCGGGAGTTTCCCCTAAACAATAACCTTACAGTCCTGTCTTACTAAAGGACAACAAATATATCTTCTCCCCTTATCTACCACAAAGAGGCCATTTCACCTTAAAATGTCCTCTGGTCCCAACCATATCAATAGATCTCTCCACTACATCTAAATGCACAATGAAAATATTCATTCCCACATTCGACAGATATATCTTATACAGCCTATATAGGCAGAGTATATGGTCCTCCAACTCCCAGTGCCTTATTCAAAACAAACCCATCATGTCCATTTTCTATTTATTGCCTTAAGGCTTGTGTCCTTTCTCCAGTCCAGTTGTTGAATCATTTTGGACCTCACAACAATGCACCAATCCAGCATTGTCAACTCATCTCACCACATCACAAATATTCAATTAAATTTTTTATTCATTAAACCACCAACATTTTTTCTTGTACGGCTGACTAACTCACTTAGGAGCGTATTCAAACGCTGAAAATCCCGCGGTCCACGCACTATTACCTTTATTATGGTAATAGTGCACGGAAAAAACGTTAATACGGTAATTTTCTCGCTGGATTTCAGCTCGCAGCTCCCTGAGCCATGAGCTGAAATCCAGCTAACTACTACCGTAATAACGGTAGTAGTTTTTACGCGGTGGGACTTCTGGAGAATTGAATATGCCCCTTAATATCAATGCAAAAGCTGCCCTGAATAAAATTACCTCATATTTTTCTGTCTGTGCAGCAAATGGTACAAGAAAGTAATTAATACAACCATTTAAAATGCAACAGACAGAAATATATAAATCTTCACTCATATTTACCGGAACATGAAAATCTAGTTCACCCTGTGGACTTATAAATGCAACTTAGTGGACGGAGGAAGTGCCCATACTCACACTGCATGGCAGACCCATCTCTGGCTCAGAGCTGTGCTTGTAAGATTAAATCTGGGTCCCAATTCTAATGGTTTAGACATTTAGGGCATGATGTTGAGTTGGATGCATGTTGGGCATAAAGGACATTCAAAAAAAGTGTCATTAAAAATACAAATTCATGCCCATATGCTCACTTGAAGGCATCTCAAGATGTGTCCAGCTCTGCTACTTAGGCAAATGGATCAAGTTCCTGTCAGGCATGCATACACCACATTTGCATATACACAACTAGGCAGGAGCGGATTGGGAACTTAAAGTGACCCTGGAAAAAAGTCTGAAAATGGCCTCATGTAGGCGTGGCCAAATAAATGGTAGGCAGGGCCCAGTATGTGTGTGTGCCCCCTGTGTTTGTCCCTGGATGTCTGTGTGCCCACTGTGTGTACCAGAGTATGTGTGTCCTGCTCCTGTGGCTGCTGGTGTCTTTAGCTCAGTTGCTGCTTGTCGGTATCCTGAAATGTTGGGAGTCCTATTTGGAAAAAAATGGGTATGTGAAATGTAGAAAACTCCAACCGGCCCGACGTTAAATCAGTACCACACATGTTTAATAATTAGGTCTCCCTCCAGCCCCAATATTAAAATAATAGTATTCAAATTTAATAAATAGATTTATTTCCCTCCAACCAGCTCCAACATGAAATGAATCGTTTTCCCATTTAATAAATAAACCTATTTCCCTACCTCCAAACAGGCCCACAATAAATAGCATTTAAGTTTAAAAAATATGACCATTTCCCACAACCATCCCTGGCATTAAATAATTCATATTCACATTTAATAAATATCCCTCCTCCGCAAACTCAGACCCACATTTAATGAATAGCCCTAAACCATAAGCCCCTCTGCCTTTACCCCATTATATTGCCATAAGCTCCCCTGCCCTCAAACCCATAACATTGCCATAATCCCTCCTGCCATTTCCCACATTACATTGCCATAACACAAACACACACACACACTACATTACACACACTACTGTGACACTAGGGATGTGCACCGGCGACTTTTGGTGTCTCATGTTTTGTGTTTTGGATTCGGATTTTCGCGATGTTTTGGGTTCGGATTTGTTTCGCAAAACACCTGCCGAAAGGTTTTGGTTCGGATTCAAGGTTTTGGATTCGGATTTTTTTTTGAAAAAAGTATAAAAAGTTCAAAAATCAAGTTTTTGGGCTTATTTTCACTCCTACGCTATTATTAACCTCAATAACATTCAATAACAAGCATTTCCACTAATTTACAGTGTATTCTGAACACCTCACAATATAGTTATTAGTCCAAAACGTTGCAACGAGGTATCTTTCTGGACTGTGTAGTGGAGTGGTCCCCACAATATAATTTAAAAACCATCAACTGGTCTTAATCGCACCAAAAAAGTACCTGGACTGCGTAGAGGAGTGGGTCACCACAATATAATTTAAAAACCCTGAACTTGTATGATTCACACCAATAAATGTATCTGGACTGCGTAGAGGAGTGGGTCACCACAATATAATAAGAAAACCATCAACTGTTCTTAATCGCACCAAAAAATGTACCTGGACTGCGTATAGGAGTGGGTCACCACAATATAATTTAAAAACCCTGAACTTGTATGATTCGCACCAATAAATGTATCTGGACTACGTAGAGGAGTGGGTCACCACAATATAATTTAAAAACCCTGAACTTGCATGAATCGCACCAATAAATGTATCTGGACTGCGTAGAGGAGTGGGTCACCACAATATAATTTAAAAACCCTGAACTTGTATGATTCGCACCAATAAATGTATCTGGACTGCATAGAGGAGTGGGTCACCACAATATAATAAGAAAACCATCAACTGGTCTTAATCGCACCAAAAAATGTACCTGGACTGCGTAGAGGAGTGGGTCACCACAATATAATTTAAAAACCCTGAACTTGTATGATTTGCACCAATAAATGTATCTGGACTGCGTAGAGGAGTGGGTCACCACAATATAATTTAATACCCTGAACTTGTATGAATCGCACCAATAAATGTATCTGGACTGCGTAGAGGAGTGGTCACCACAATATATATAATAAGAAAACCATCAACTGGTCACTCTGAATCGCACCAAAAAATGTACCTGGACTGCGTAGAGGAGTGGTCACTCACCACAATATAAATTAAAAACCCTGAACTTGTATGAATTGCACCAATAAATGTATCTGGACTGCGTAGAGGAGTGGTCACCACAATATAATTAATAAAAAACCCTCCATGGCTCTGAATTTCCACAAAAAAAACTGTGTAGTGGGGTGGCCCCGGTACTAAATTTGATACCTGGGCCACAATACCTCCTCCAAGTTCCAAGTGTAGTGTTTATAACATATTAACACTACAATAATTCTAGCACGTCAAACCCTCTTGTTTTAAATAATGACAGGGCATTAAACTTTTGATTAAATTTTTTGAATTTGTTGACATTTTCTTTTACTTTTTAAACATGGCAAACGACTGTTGAATGGTCACATAATGCCAAAAAAATAGTTGCAAGATGGAATTGTCCTTGGGCCCTCCCACCCACCCTTATGTTGTTGAAATAGGACATGCACACTTTAACAAACCAATCATTTCAGCGACAGGGCCTACCAAACAACTGTGGCTGAAATGATTGGTTTGTTTGGGCCCCCACACCAAAATAACAATTCATCTCTCCCTGTACAAACCAAACAGGCTCTACTGAGGAAAGATGTCGTCCTCATCCTCAACCTCTGATTCCTCTCCCCCTACAGTGTGTACTTCCTCCTCCTCATACATTATCAATTGGTCCCCGCTGGATTCCACAACCACAGGTCCCTCTGTACTATCTGGAGGGCAATGATGTACTTCATTGAGGAATTGATTATTCATTTTTATAAACATCATTTTTTCAACGTTGTGAGGAAGCAACCTCCTTCGCCGCTCACTGACCAGGTTCCCCGCTGCACTAAAAACTCTTTCCGAGTACACACTGGAGAGGGGACAACTCAGGTAAAATAGAGCCAGTTTGTACAGGGGCTTCCAAACTGCCTTTTTTTCCTGCCAGTAACAATATGGACTGTCTGACATGTCTATTTGGATGGTGTCAGCAAAATAATCTTCCACCATTTTTTCAATTGTGACAGCATCCAATGCAGCGACAGTAGACATGTCTGCAATGGTTGGCAGGTCCTTCAGTCCGGACCAGATGTTATCAGCATCCCCGCCAGCGGCTCTTTTAGGAAAACTGAGCTTTTTCCTCGCAGCCATAGATGTGGAAGAAAATGAGGGTGGAGCTGTTGGCATGTCACGGTTCTCTTCAGAGGACAATCTCCTGACCAGCAGGTCTTTGCACCGCTGTAGACTTGTGTCCGCCGGAAACAGAGACACAACATACGCTTTAAACCAAGGATCGAGCACGGTGGCCAGAATGTATTCCTCTGACTTTAAAAGAGTGACCACCCTCGGATCCTGGCAAAGCGTACGAAGGGCTTCATCCACAAGAGCTACATGCTTTGTTGGATCGCAATGCTTTACCAGCTTCTCCCTCACTTTCTCCAGCTGCTTCTGCAACAGCCTGATCAGGGGAATGACCTGACTCAAGCTGGCAGTGTCGGAACTGACTTCTCGTGTGGCAAGTTCAAACGGCTGGAGAACCTTGCACAACACGGAAATCAGTCTCCACTGCGCTTGACTCAGGCGCATCCCCACTCCTTTGCCTATGTCGTAGGTGGCTGTGTAGGCCTGAATGGCCTTTTGCTGCTCCTCCATCCTCTGCAGCATATAGAGGGTGGAGTTCCAGGGCGTCACAACCTCTTGTTTGAGGTGATGGCAGGGCAGGTTCATGCTTTTTTGATGTGCCTCTAGTCTGCGGTAGGCACTGGCTGAATGCCGAAAGTGTCCAGCAATTTTGCGCGCCACCGCAAGCATCTCCTGCACACCCCTGACACTCTTGAGGTAATGCTGCACCACCAAATTAATGGTGTGTGCAAAACATGGGACGTGCTGGAAATTGCCCATATTTAATACCGCACAATGTTACTGGCATTGTCTGACACCACAAATCCCCATGAGAGTCTAAGTGGGGTAATCCACTGGGAGATAATTTCCCTCAGTTTCTCTAATATGTTGTCAGCGTTGTGCCTCTTATTAAAGCCTGTAATACACAATGTTGCCTGCCTTTGCACGAGCAGCCATTTTGTAGATGCTGCTACTGATGCAGCTGTTGCTGTTGCTGCGGAAGGCGATGCATCTACCCAGTGGGCTGTCACAGTCATATAGTCCTTCGTTTGCCCAGAACCACTTGTCCACATGTCCGTGGTTAAGTGGACAGTGGGTACAACCGCATTTTTCAGAGCACTGAGGACACTTGATCGTACTTCTCTGTACATTTTTGGTATCGCCTGCCTAGTGAAGTGGAATCTCGACAGGATTTGGTACCGGGGTCACAATACCTCCATCAACCCTCTAAATCCCACTCGACTGATGGCGGACACCGGGCGCACGTCTAACACCAACATTGCAGTTACAGCCGCAGTTATACGCTTTGCAATAGGGTGACTACTATCGTATTTTGTGGTCATGGCAAACGACTGTTGGACGGTCAATTGTTTTGTGAAAGACTTAACAGTCTTACGACTTCCCCTCTGGGAAGATGACCGACTAACAGCAGCAACAGCAGCAGTGGCAGTAGTAGGCATTCCTCAGATGAATCCCGTATTGTAGAGGACTCAGTCTGGCTGCTGACTTGGGCTGCAGGACTCAATCTGATGGAGATCGTGGAGGAAGTTGACGAGGAGGGTGTTGCTGGTGTGTATCCAACTGGACCACGGGATTTAGGTGTCCCTGTACCGATGACGGTCCTAGCCCCAGTTCCTGAACTTACCACTGAACTATGAAGGTTATTCAGGTGACGTATAAGGGAGGATGTCCCTAGGTGGGCAAGATCCTTACCACTGCTTATTTGAGCTTTACATAAGCTACATATGGCCATACATTGGTTGCCCGGATTTGGATAAAAATAACTCCAGACCGAAGAGGAGCATTTTTTGGTCTTCTGACCAGGCATGACGATGGGCTTTTTCATCCCATGGACATCAGCTGTTTCTTCCCCCTGGTGCCTCATTTACAATAACCACATCACCATCCTCATCATCAAGTTCCTCCACAGCGCCAGCTACATCATCAATAGGCTCCTCCCGAGCCACCTCTTCCCGTACAGTGATGGGAAGGTCAGGCTTGACAACCACCAACACCCTTGGACTCGCCTTGGGGATTTGTGATAATTTCTCTTTAGAAGGCAGAGTTGTTTGCTGTTTTGTTGCTGACAGCATAACTCTCTTCAATTTTTTGTAAGGGGGGGAGGAGGAGGAGGGCTAAGATCCTTGGGTGAAGATGGACCACTAGTCATGAACACGGGCCAGGGCCTAAGCCGTTCCTTGCCACTACGTGTCGTAAATGGCATATTGCCAACTTTACTTCTCTCCTCAGATGATTTTAAGTTTCTCTTTTTGCTTTTTTTTGAGAACTTGGGCTTTTTGGATTTTACATGCCCTGTACTAGGAGATTGGGCATCGGGCTTGGAAGACGACGTTGATGGCATTTCATTGTCTATGTCATGACTAGTGGCAGCAGCTTCAGCATTAGGAGGAAGTGGGTCTTGATCTTTCACACTTTATCCTCCAAATTTTTGCTCTCCATTATATGTAGAATGTGTGAACTTGGTAATATTGCAGTACCAATGGGCTTATACTGCAGGATTGGTTTTGCAAATTTTGTTGTAATTTAATTTTTTTTAAAAAAATTTTTTGTATTTTTTTTTATAATTTTTTTAAATTTTTTTAAACACTTGGGAATATTGGGGAAATAACTATGCCCTTAGAAGCACAGAGCATGGGACACAGGCCCACTGGACTGAACAGGACACAGCACACAGGACCCAGCAGCACCACTGAACTCAAAATTGACAGAGCACAGCACACAGCACCACTGGACTTTTACTGCTGAATGTGTAAACTTGGTAATATTGCAGTACCAATGGGCTTATACTGCAGGATTGGTTTGGCAAATTTTGTTGTAATGAAATTTTTTTTTAATTAGTTTTTTGTATTTTTTTTTTTTAAACTTTTTTTTTATTTTTTAAACACTTGGGAATATTGGGGAAATAACTATGCCCTTAGAAGCACAGAGCATGGGACACAGGACCACTGGACTGAACAGGACACAGCACACAGGACCCAGCAGCACCACTGAACTCAAAATTTACAGAGCACAGCACACAGCACCACTGGACTGATACTGCAGAACACAGCACAGCACAGCACAGCACAGCACAGCACAGAACTAAACAGCACAGCACGAGATCTACCAGAACAGAGGACCACCTAACACACCCTCCCTCTACCCTGATCAATGCCCGAGTGAAGATGGCGGCGACTAGCGGGGAATTTATAGGTTCCGAGTATCGCGAGATCCGACAGCGGGATTATGACTCCGAGCCTCGGTTTCAATTTTTCATTTGGCGCCAATACCCGGATCTGTCTTGGATCCGACTCGGATTGGCAACGTTCGGGTGGGCTCGGATTCAGGAAATCCGAGTGCGCTCATCTCTAACATAAACCCCCCTGCCCACACACACACTACATTGACATAAGACACCCTCACACTTACCGTGTTTCAGGCGTGCTTTCTTCACTGCACAAATGTGGTGCGCGTCCCTTGTGACATTTGCTTATTATGGGATAAGACAAGGCCACGCATTGGGGCGGGGGGGTGAGATTCACAGTTACAAGAAGGAAGGTGGTCCGCTGGTAGATGCAAAAGTTACAGGTCCTGACTGGTGTATCACATGTCTTCGGCATGTACAACTGACAGTGGAAAAAATAACGAGTAGTGTATTTGGAGAACATTTTGAGAGCTTCATTAGCACTCACAAAGACAACAGTTACACAGTTAAGAGTTACACTGTACAGCAGGGGACAGAGACAAGCTTTGAAGCAAACCAGCATGAGACAAGCTTGTGTGCAAGAGCAAATGCACAATGCAAAGTGCATGAGACTAAGTAGGGGGAGACATACAGTCCAAACAAAAGGTGATTGACAGAGGTTGGAGGAACCTGTTCATGAGAGCTTACAATCTAAAGGTGGAGGGGCAGAAGGACACAAAACATGTTACAAAGGGATTTGGTGAGTAGGTGTGCAGAAGGGGGCAGTGGGGGATGAGTTAGGATGACTGGTAGGATTTTTTTTTATAAAAGATACGTTTTTAGGGAGCATTTGAAGCCTTTGAGACTGGTGGATAGTCTGATAGAGCGTGAGAGTGAGTTCAATAGGTGAGGAGCAGCACAGGAGAAGATTTATATATGGGAATATGAGGAGGTAATCAATGGGGTTGAGACGTGGTGGTCGTTGGAAGGCAGAGAGGTGGGAGAAGGGAGTGTGAATGGAGATAAGGCATGAACACTCTCTTGCTGTACTCTGCCTTTGGTAGACTGCTCTTTCCCCATCCTGCCTCTCCAGTCATAAGGAGGTGCAAGTGTCATGTGAGCACAATTCTGTATGTGTGCACATATACAAGCACTTTCTCTGAGGGCAGACACAGTGCAAATTTTTGTAATTTACACCATGCAAACTGGCATATGTTGAACTCAGCATCAGGCCCTTAGCATTGACAATACAATACTAAACATTATCAACTGCTGTTACTATTGCCATAGTCAGAGCCACTCTCACAGGAAATTTAAGCGATGAAACACCCAGTAATTCACAAAGGAGTGAGAGTGGTGAGTGGTTTTGCCATGATAATACTAATAGCAATTCAAAATGCTGAATGCTTTGTTGGGAAGTGCTAATGCCAGGATGCTGGGAACTCGTTACACTGTTCAGTGAGAAGATTTTTGTTTTTGTTTTTAATAGGAACAGACTGTAATGCTTTTGGTGGCATTAAATCTGGTTTAAGTATTTGTTTTGTGTGGGACATATAAGCTTGTGTAATACTTTACAAAACAGATATAAAGGACAATGTCACAATGTCATATTGCAATATTGAATGGAAAGTCAAAACAAAGAAAATAAGTATTCCAATAGAGGGCACTCTAGTTTCAAAGGAAGTTATAATACAAAAACAAGAAGTTTATGTATGCATTAAAATTGGTCATTCCCTTTTTGTATTTAAGGCGAAATATAAAAACAAAATTGTAATAATGTAAAATGTGTGAATTAACTTTTAAAACCAAATTAGGTCAAAAATTTACTCATCGGTGTCCTTTTATATTTTTTAACAATCTCTGAAAAAAGTTGGTTTCTTCTTTTGTTATAGTTGATGGCATCAAGGTAAAACCTCATAGATTTATTCTCAATGTGGGTATCGAGTTTTTAGCACATTAATATGACTATTATTTAGTATCATATAAGTTAAGCATCATACTAGTAGTACCCCAATCACACTAGTAGTACCCCAATCAAGGGTATATATCTCCTATACTCAGATACAAGTACTTATTTATTAATTGATATTGTAAGGATTATACACTCCTCTTTTTTCTGTAATCCTTAAAATGTATATTACAGGATTCTGATTTCCTTTTTTAGGATTCTACGTTCCTTTTTTCTTATATCAAGAAAAAAGGAACGCTACAGTGAAATATCATTACAGAGGTATAGAATGAGTCACTAATCACTTGTATTGCTTATACAATTATTCAAATTTATATAGTCTCTTGTTTGGTCCCTCTATAAAAAAAAAATAGAATATCAATACAGCTAATCTCCCTTAGGTGTGAGATAAATTAGTCAGTAGTCAGAGTCATTTCCTCATGGGTGTAAGTTTCACCAGTCTCATGTCTAATCATTCTAAAGTCTCCTTCTTTCATTACCATTCATATATTTCAGTAGGCACTGTAATTTAATTGCAGTTCCTAAAGATATAGTGAGCTAAAATAATTTGTATATCAGTGTATCCCCAGTGTATTATCTTATATGATCGTTAAGATAATATCTATTAGCAAGTATCCGTGGGTGTTGTCTATTTGATCATCGTTTCATCTTAAGGTGATGGAACACAGGTATATAGCAAACCCGATTCATTTGTCATAGATCTCATTGCTGCATCTATGACTAAAGTTTTATATACCTATGATATTATATTCAATTTATAATGAAACTACCTCTGTAGTTCAGTTATTTCCTCTTAATTATTATAAGCATATTTTTTAAAGTATCCTCTCTTCTCACAAGCAGCTGCTTTGGATATAGTACATTGAGGCTAGTGATCGGGATTGCTATGAAGTTTGCCATCATACTTGGAATTTAAAGGGCTGTGTTCTTACTAGAGATGCTCACTGACCCCCGTGTTTTGGTTTTGGATCTGGATTACCTTCGTGTTTTGGTTTTGGTTTTGCAAAACCGCCCTTGCGTGTTTTGGTTTTGGTTTTGTTTGGTTTTGTTTTGCTATTTTCATTAAAAATCAATGTTTTTGGCCCTAAAATAACCAAATTTAGTGCTCCACCTGTTTCTAGAATAAGTAATGTAATTGTAAAGCTAATAAATTATCCAAAAAACAGTTTAATTCCTGGTAGGCCTTCATTAATTCTACACACAAACCAGATTGTCTTCCTCTCCATCTATGAATATTGGCAATGCGGCCATCGTCTTTGGATGTATATTACACCCTACACGTATACTTAAATATGTAAAGAAATGGACAAAGGCAGTTTGGTTTCTGTCTCTCTAGACCCCCCTCCTGTTGTTGTAAATACAAAAAAATTCAGCCGTTATAGACTGTACAATATTAATAGAAATGGAGAAAGCCAGTTTGGTTTCGATCTCTCTAGGCCCCCCTCCACTTGTATAAAATACAAAAAAATTCAGCCGTTATAGACTTTACAATATTAAGAGAAATGGACAAAGCCAGTTTGGGGTCACTCTGTCTATGACACCCTACCCTTAAGGAGAAATTGCCCAAACAGCAGCCTTTCAAGACGGTACATGATATGGAAATGCCCCAAGTCCCTTTTCTCTTTGGGGGTAGATTGCACCCTACACTTACATAGAAAGTTTTAAAAATATGTTATCATCATCATCTGGAGCTTCATCCTCACCCTCATCAGTGTGTACGTCATCATCACAGACTATCAATTAATCGCCAATTGAACCTGCCATTAGAGAACAGTCAGTGCTTGGATGTCTTGGATGGTGAAGGCCTTCCTCGTGGAAGATGTAGTTCACTTTTATAAACATCATTTTCTCCATATTTTTGGGAAGTAACCTTCTACGGCGATCACTGACTAAGTTCCCTGCTATGCTGAACACTCGTTCAGAGTACACACTGGAGGGTGGGCAGCTTAAGTATTGCAAAGCAAGTTTGTACATGGCCTGCTTTTCTTCCCAGTAAGGAAAGGGACTGTCTGACATTTCCATATCAACTATCTCTTGAAAGTAATCCTCCACCATCCTTTGCATGTTAATACTCATATTGGATGGAGTTATGGGCAAGGTCACACATTTTTTAGAAAAATCCTTCAAACCAGCCCAGATGTTAAACTGTTCTGGTCTGCCCTCTGCGTCCTCCCTGCTTTTTTTTGGAAAATTAAATTTTTTACAAGCAGCAGCTGCTTGAGAAACTGAAGGAGGACACGTCGGCAAGCCAAGGCCCAGTTCAGTGGACAACTTGCTGAGCAATAGCTCCTTGCAAAAGTTCACATATTTTGAATCCCGGTCAGCATAAAAACCTCACCATTCTTCTGTTCTTGTGACCCGTGTACCGAACCTGGCTTGTTGACTCCGAGTTGCCTTCTGATTCTGCCTGGCTCCATTCCTGTGTACCGCACCGGCTTGTCTGACTCCGCTACCTCCGCTCCACTCCACTGTACTACATCTTGGGGCGAACCTGAGGACCGCGACCTGCGACTCCTGGCAGCAAAGCCCTCCCCGCCTTGCGGCTGTTCTTGGTGAACACTGGGGAGATCGTTAGACTCCGCACCTCAGGTAAGCCAGCGCTAATCA
This sequence comes from Mixophyes fleayi, assembly GCF_038048845.1. Lineage (NCBI taxonomy): Eukaryota > Metazoa > Chordata > Amphibia > Anura > Limnodynastidae > Mixophyes > Mixophyes fleayi. The sequence goes on along the minus strand of NC_134406.1, from coordinate 113,963,553 downwards.
AGATTAGTAGTAGAAGTATCCAGAATCTGTTACAGTTTGCTCTGACCATGGATGCCGCAGCTAAAAATCTGTTGGAGCCTTTAGTGGGAAGGATGGATAAGCAAGAAGCTAACCAAGAGCAACTTTTAAAATTCCTCAATAGTCTATCTACTCGGTTGGATGTTGTCCAGAACACCCTAGTGGCTGGTGGACCACTTGGGCCGGCAGTGGCCCCTGAGCCTCAGGCCGTAGCAGCAGCTTCTTCCTCGCATTTACGGATACCTAACCCACCCAAGTTCGATGGGGACCTTAAGTATTTCAGAGGATTTTTAAATCAATGCTCCATACAATTCGAGCTATTACCAGGGAACTTCCCTTCCGAAAAAACGAAAGTGGCTTATGTGATTTCTTTATTGTCCGGTCAAGCCTTAGCATGGGCTTCCCCCTTATGGGAGAGGGATGATCCCATTCTACATAACTTCAGCGTCTTTTTGTCCACTTTCAAGAAAATATTTGATGAGCCAGGAAGGGTGTCCAATGCCGCTTCTGGCTTATTACGTCTCCACCAGGGAAACCAGTCTGTGGGACAGTATGCGGTCCACTTCAGAACTATGGCCTCTGAACTTCGCTGGAACGATGAGGCCCTAGTAGCTACGTTCTGGCAGGGCCTTTCAGACGGGATCAAAGACGAGCTGGTATCTTTGGAACTCCCTACGTCTTTGGATGATATTATTTCTCTCTGTGTCAAGGTTGATTTGCGTTTCAAGGAACGTAATTCCGAGAAAGAACAGTCTCGTCGTAGTATGATTCGCTTGGCCCCCAACTTCCAAACCCCTGTTCTTCCTCCAGAAGGGCCCATGCAACTGGGGAGGACCCGCCTGTCAGCCGAAGAAAGGGAGAGGAGATTTTGGAACAAGTTGTGTTTGTATTGTGGGGAGAGCGGCCATCTTCTGAGTTCTTGTTCTAAACGCCTGGGAAACGACAGGGCCTAACGAGTTCAGGAGCTGTATTGTTGGGCCTCTTCTCTCAGTGTCAGTCAGTACCCAGTAGTAATGATTGCCTGTCTATTCCCATTTCCCTTCAGTTAGGACAAAAGACTTTCCCGCAGTCGGCTCTTCTTGATTCCGGAGCCGCAGGAAATTTCATCTCTGCCGCAGTAGTTAAACAATTCGCTATTCCCACACAAGCTTTGGATCAACCCATCTCTCTGATGGCCATTGATGGGGTAAGAATTCCTGAGGGGTCCATTCTGGTACGCACCATTCCCCTCCTGCTTCAGATAGGAGCGCTTCATCGGGAGAAGATTTCTTTTCTAGTAATTCAGAAATCTACCAACCCAGTCATCCTAGGACTTACATGGCTTCGTCTCCACTCCCCCACCTTAGACTGGAAATCAGGTCACATATTGTCCTGGGGACAGTCCTGCTTCTCTCACTGCCTTCAGAGAGTGGTTCCTCCGAATAGTCCCAGACATTCCCAAGAATTTCCTGTGACTCTTTTGCCTGAACCATACCAAACCGTTTCTGATGTTTTTTGTCAACAAGAGGCCACGAGACTTCCTCCTCACAGAATCTGGGATTGTGGCATTGATCTGATACCTGGTAAACCCATTCCCAGGGGCCGTGTTTACCCCCTTTCCTTTCCGGAGTCTAAGGCTATGGAGGAGTACGTCCAAGAAAATCTAAAAAGGGGCTTCATCCGCAAGTCTGCCTCCCCAGATGGGGCTGGCTTTTTCTTCGTAAAAAAGAAAGATGGGGGCCTCCGCCCTTGCATTGATTACAGAGGCCTGAATGCCATTACCGTTAAAAATCGATATCCTCTGCCACTGATTTCCGAATTGTTTGACCGGATTAAGGGTGCCACCATCTTTTCTAAACTTGATCTCAGAGGAGCGTATAACCTCATACGCATTAAGAAGGGGGATGAATGGAAAACGGCGTTCAACACCCGAGACGGCCACTTTGAATACCTGGTCATGCCCTTCGGGTTATGCAATGCCCCGGCCATCTTTCAGGGCTTTATGAATGAGCTTTTTCAAGACCTCTTGTATCAATCCGTAGTCATCTACTTGGACGACATTCTCATCTTTTCTCAAGATCTAGTATCTCATCGCAGTCATGTACTGGAGGTCCTCTCTTGTATCCGGGAAAATCATCTATTTTGCAAATTAGAAAAATGCACCTTTGAGCAGAAACAAATTCCCTTCTTGGGATATATTATTTCTGGCACCGGTCTACAGATGGATCCCACGAAATTGAAAGCCATACTTGACTGGCCCCAACCTTCGGGTCTTAAGGCCACCCAACGCTTCCTAGGATTCTCCAACTCTTATCGTCAATTTATCAAAGGGTACTCTTCTCTCGTGGCTCCCATCACGGCATTGACCCGTAAATCTGCTGATGCTAGTCCACTGAGGCTATCCAAGCCTTTATATTATTAAAGTCTCTTTTTTCATCTGCACCCATTCTTCAACAGCCGGATTGTTCACGTCTATTTGTCCTGGAGGTAGATGCCTCTTCCGTTGGCACTGGAGCCGTACTGTCACAGCGAAGCCCTTCTGGAAAACTTCATCCCTGCGGATTCTTTTCCCATTGCTTGTTTCCTGCTGAGAGGAATTATGGGATTGGCGACAAAGAGCTCCTGGCCATCAAGCTGGCTCTCTCCGAATGGAGACAATTACTAGAAGGGGCGCAATTTATTATCACCATATATACCGACCATAAGAATTTGCTTTACTTACGCACTGCCCGATGTCTAAACCCTCGGCAAGCAAGGTGGTCCTTATTCTTCTCACGCTTTGATTTCAACATCACTTTTCACTCTGGATCCAAGAATACGAAGGCAGACGCCTTATCTCGCTCTTTTGATCCAGCCAACATGGAATCCTTGGAAGACAATAAATTCATTGTAGATCCCTGTCAAGTATTGGCAACTACACACCTGAAAAAGGGTTGTCCTCCAGGCAAAACATTCATCTTGCCACGTCTATGCACTCGACTCCTTAATTGGGCTCATCCCTCTCTGTTCTCTGGGCATGCCGGCATCCGCAAGACCTGGGACTTGTTGTCCCGAAGTTACTGGTGGCCTTCTTTGCTGGACGATGTGAAGAGATTTGTTTCTGCTTGTTCCAAATGTGCTCAAAACAAGACCTCTAGGAAGAAGCCTTATGAATGGTTGCTCCCATTACCCATTCCTGATTACCCGTGGTCACAGATCTCCATGGATTTTATCACGGACCTTCCTCCTTCCAAATCCTGTACTGTTGTGCTTGTGGTCACGGATCGCTTCTCTAAAACAGCTCACTTTATTGCTCTTAAAGGCCTTCCTTCTTCCTCCGCCGATATTTTTATTAAAGAAATATTTCGCCTCCATGGCTGTCCTCAACATATTGTGTCTGATCGGGGATCACAATTCATATCAAAATTTTGGCGGTCTTTTTGCAATAAGTCCGGAATTAAGCTTGACTTCTCTTCCGCATATCATCCCCAGTCCAATGGCTCTACTGAGAGAACTAACCAAGAATTAGAGAAGTTTATAAGAATTTTTATTTCAAGTAACCAAAATAACTGGTCCAAAAAACTCGGCCCAAGGGAGATAACTTCTCCCTTGGGCCGAGTTTGCCCATAACAACCATTTCCATGAGGCCATCTCTAACTCCCCCTTTTTTGTTCTTTATGGCTGCCATCCTAGACTACCCACCTTCTCTCAAATCTCATCTTCTGAAGTTCCGGCAGTGGACTCTCTGTTTCGTAACTTCTCCGCTATTTGGGAACAGACCAAGATAAATTAAAAAAAAAGCAACCACTCGTTCCAAAAAATTCTACGATAAAAGGAGGAGAATGACCCCAAGTTTTTCAGTCGGTGACAGGGTTTGGCTATCCACCCAGAACATTCGTTTAAAGGTTCCCAGTAAAAAATTTGCTCCCAAGTTCATTGGCCCATTTGCTATTTCTGAGATTATTAATCCTGTAGCCTTTAGATTGAGTCTGCCTCCCTCTTTACGCATACCCAATGTCTTTCATGTCTCCTTGTTAAAACCGATGGTAACCAACAGATTCTCCACCTCATCCAGAACTCCTCCTCCTGTTGTGGATCGGGATCAAGTCGAATACGAGATTAAAACTATCCTAGATTCTCGTAAAGTTCAAGGTGCTATACAGTTCTTGGTGGATTGGAAGGGTTACGGCCCTGAGGAGCGCTCATGGGTAAGAGCCATTGATCTGCATGCTCCCCGTCTACTTAAATCCTTCCATAAAAAATTTCCTTTGAAACCCTATTAGGTGTTCGGAGTCCACCTTTATGGCAGGGGGTACTGTAACGGACTTACTTGATCCCCGCCGCTCCGTCCGGATGCCGCACTTCCGGGTTCGGCGGTCACATGACCGCAACCCAGAGGCGGGTATTTTGAATCCCCGTCAGCATAAAAACCTCACTCTGACAGTCGCTGAGTGTCATAGCAACACTTACCTGTTCCTGGCTCCTGTACTTTGTGGATTGCTGTGTCTTCCAGTCTCCAGTGTCTTCCTGTGTGCTGATCTCTGCCTGTTTGACTACCCTGGCTCTCCTATCCCTGTGTACCGACCCGGCTTGCTGACCATTCTTCTGTTCTTGTGACCCGTGTACCGAACCTGGCTTGTTGACTCCGAGTTGCCTTCTCATTCTGCCTGACTCCATTCCTGTGTACCGAACCGGCTTGTCTGACTCCGCTACCTCCGCTCCACTCCACTGTACTACATCTTGGGGCGAACCTGAGGGCCGCGACCTGCAACTCCTGACAGCAAAGCCCACCCCGCCTTGCGGCGGTTCTTGGTGAACACCGGGGAGATCGTTAGACTCTGCACCTCAGGTAAGCCAGCGCTAATCAAGATTAGTAGTAGAAGTATCCAGAATCTGTTACAATCTCGTTCATTTTGAAGCAAAGACTCAATGTAGGTCTTAAACATTGGATCAAGCACAGTGGCAAAAATGTACTGATCCAAGCTCAAGATCTTAATAACTCGAGGATCATTGTGAAGAAAATTAAGTACTTGATCGACAAGGCCAACATACTTTGCGGACTTGCTTGCTTTCATCTCCTCCCTCAGTTTCTCAAGCTGCTTTTCCAATAGTCTAATTAAAGGAATGATTTGGCTCAAACTAGCAGAATCTGCACTCACTTCACACGTCACAACTTCAAATGGTTTCATCACCTTGCACAGCACTGAAAGGATCCTCCACTGTGCAAGACTGAAATACATGCACACTCCTTTCCCAATGTCATGGCTTGTGCAATACGCTTGGATGACTTTGCGCTGTTCCTCCATCCTCTGCAGCATGTACAGGGTGGAATTCCACCTAGTTACCACCTCCTGCTTAAGTTGGTCGCAGGGCAAGTTAAACTGCTCTTGGAGCTGCTGCAATCTCCTACATGCTGTGGCCGAATGCCTGAAATGGCCAGAAATCTTACAGGCCACCGAAAGCATCTCCTGCACCTCACGGTTACTTCGTAGGAAGCTCTGCAACACCAAGTTGATGGTGTGAGCAAAACAGGGAATGTGCTGGAAATGACCCAGCTGTAATGCTTGCACTATATTGTTGGCGTTATCAGAAATGACATATCCTGGGGAGAGTCCAAGTGGTATAAGCCATGTATCAATCACATCTCTTAGTTTGCGTAACAAATTGTCAGCTGTATGCCTGTTAGTGAAGCCAGTGATACAAAGAGTGGCCTGCCTGTGACAAATGTTACGTTGTGGTGTACATGCTGCTGCTGTTCCTGCTGGTGAAGGTGAATGACCAACCCAATGGGCTGTCACAGTCATATAGTCTTTGGTTTGACCACTTCCACTTGTCCACATATCTGTGGTTAAGTGGACAGTGGGCAGAATGGCATTTTTCAGCGCAATCTCTACATTTGTACAGACTTTTTGGTATAGTTGTGGAATAGCTTTACGGGAAAAATGGTGTCGCGATGGAATTCTGTAACGCGGACACAAAACCTCAATTAACTGTGAAAAACCAGCTGCGTTTATTGTGGAGATTGGACGCAGATCTAACACTAACATGGCAGCCATGGCGTCTGTGATTCGCTTGGCGACTGGGTGACTGCTGTCATATTTGCTTCCCCTAGCAAATGATTGTTTCACAGTTAATTGTTGAAATGTAGGACTGCTCTTTTTCTTGGCCTTCCTCTGGGCTGACGATTCACCCCCAGCAGCAGCAACAGCAGCAGCAGCAGTGGGACTAACACTTTTTTCAGAGGAATCAATAATAGTGCAGGAGTCATCCAGCCTTAATAATTGGGATGCAGGGCTAACTCCGAGCGCTACTGAGGATATTGATGAGGATGGTGTGGTGGGTGTATTTTGTAGCCGTCAGGATGTCGATGAGCGGAGGGTCCTAGCTGATGATGGAGTGCTTGTAATTTTTCTGGAAGAACTTTCAGCTTTTCCCAACACTTTTCCATGAACTCTCCTCAAATGGCGTAACATAGACGAGGTTCCAAGATGGTCAAGGTCCCTCCCTCGACTGACTGTGGCTTGACATACACTACAAATGGCTATACAGTTGTTGTCTGGATTGGGTAGAAATAATTCCACACATAAGAAGTGGATTTTTTGGTTTTATGGCTGCCAGAATAACTAGGTGGGATTGATGATACCTTCCAGCAGTTGGCGCTATTGAGTACTGAGACGAGGAGTCTAACACGCCTCTGGTTTTCACCAGGAACCCCCGCAAGGAGGTATGGACTTCGCTGCAAGGGACGTGCAGGTCGCGGCCCTCAGAATCAGTCAGCTGGCGAGGTAACAATTGAGGCAGCGGTGAGAGCCCACCAGGATGCAGGATGGAAGAGTGGTCAGCAAGCCGAGTCAAAACCAGAGGAACAGATATAGCCAAATCAGAAGCAGGAGAAGGGTCAGGAAGCCGGGTCAATACCAAATATCAGTCTAAGCCAGAATCAGGAACCAAGGAGAAGTCAGGAACAAGCCGGGGTCAGGATCTAAATAACAGCAACACAGGAACAAACGCTGGAGCAAGGCTGAAGAACAAATACTCTGGCACTAGACATGTGTCAGAGCCTGCCATATATACCCTAAGGTGCCTCTTGATAGGGTTAGGGAGATTTTGGCTGTAAGACATGCTGGCTGCAGACAGGTGAGCAGAGATAGCGTCCCGCTGCTAGGCAACAGGACGTGGTTGCTTGGAAGGTGCAGGCATCCGTCTCCTGCACCAAGTGTCAGTGCGGAGACGGCGCCTGACAATGGCCTGGCATGACAATGGCCTTTTACTTGTCACGTGCCAGAACTGCTGCCACTGGTGCAGGACTGACCTAAACAACCTCATCCTCATCAACATCCTCATTAGCGCCCTCATCACCTCCACAAATCTCCCCCTCATCCTCTTCTATTTCCAAAGTGGCATCCTCAATTTGAGTATCACCGGCTACACTCAGTCTGTTCAGACACACATCAGCAGAACTGCTGAAAGGGTCCCTCTTTATGGGTACACTAACAGAATGCTCACGATTAGACATCCCACTGTTGGATGGACTCTCCACAGGGATTGGTGTCATTTGTGATTCAGAGCAAACATTATCCTGTAATGTACTAAAAGGAGGGTACCACTGCACTAGGTATCGCTATTCCAGTATCAAAATATAATTATAAATGTTGGAATAATTTACTGGGTGGTGCACTATTACACAGATAGCTATTATTGAAGCATGAAGAGGATAGGAAGAATTGTGTATTGGAAGGCACTCAGCGATCTTCTTGTTAAAAATAAAAAACTTTTACTTTATTAATATACTTAAAATATACCTCCTAATTGAATAGCGAAATATTTAAGTGACTAAAGTGAATTAAAATAGCAAATTGAATTGCTATGCCCTGCTACTTATTATCAATATATATAAAGATAATCAGTATATAATAGTCACTCCTATTCTAATTATATTTGACTACCTATTTGGTAGTAGGTAGTCAAATATAATTAGAATAGGAGTGACTATTATATACTGATTATCTTTATATATATTGATAATAAGTAGCAGGGCATAGCAATTCAATTTGCTATTTTAATTCACTTTAGTCACTTAAATATTTCGCTATTCAATTAGGAGGTATATTTTAAGTATATTAATAAAGTAAAAGTTTTTTATTTTTAACAAGAAGATCGCTGAGTGCCTTCCAACACACAATTCTTCCTATCCTCTTCATGCTTCAATTATCCTGTAATGCCTTACTGTTATCTTGCAGCTCGCCTTTGACCCGCAACAGTAGTTTTGCACCACTTGTAGGCTCGGTAACATTTTTTGATCTGCCACTAATAGACAAAGGTGAAGGCCTCATTCTCTCTTTGCCACTGCATGTATAGGATGGCATGTTGGCAATTTTTTTATTATCGGCACTTAACTTTTCCTCAGTTACACTTCTTTTGCGCTTCAACACAGCAAATTTTTTTTTGGTGTGTGTTTTTTTGACTGATTTCAAAAGACTGTGCAGTTTGACATCACCTTTCCCAGATGACGTACTGGGAACACTACCATCAGGACTGATGACAGAACCTGGTTGCTTGCTGATTCTGCTCATATGTGGACTGCTTAGAATCCATTATGAGCCCAACGCACTTTTAGCGCTACAAATTGTTTTAGATACTGCTGACAAATATGACTTTTGACAGCCATAAATATTAATGCAAAAGAATGGGGGACACCCCAAAAGCACTTGGGAGTGCTAAAAATTATTTTTTAAATCTGCTGACAGATAGTACTTTTGACAGCCAGAAATATTAATGCAAAAGAATGGGGGACACCCCAAAAGTACTTGAGAGTGCTAAAATTTATTTTTTTAATCTGCTGACAGGTAGTACTTTTGACAGCCAGAAATATTAATGCAAAAGAATGGAGGACCCCCAAAAGCACTTGGGAGTGCTAAAAAATAGTTTTTTAAATCTGCTGACGGATAGTACTTTTGACAGCCAGAAATATTAATGCTAAAGAATGGGGGACACCCAAAAAGCACTTGGGAGTGCTAAAAATTAGTTTTTAAATCTGCTGACAGATAGTACTTTTGACAGCCAGAAATATTAATGCCAAAGAATGGGGGACACCCCAAAGCACTTGTAGTGCCAAATATTAAAAAAAAACAAGAAGGCAACAACAGAAAGTAGGCAACTATGGAGTACCTTAACGACTGCTCTGCACGCACTCTGTATCACATTGCTTGCAATTAAATTACACCCTTATGCGGCAAATAACTATTAAAATTTCTACAAAGAACAAAGGGAAATAAATAGTATTTAACTTTAGAAAACATTTCACTTTTAGGTCTAGATTACAGGCCTGATTCATGTTTGGATGCAAACTGCACGCAACTTGCGTTTAAAATACAAGCACGGAACTTAAGCGTAGTTACAACTGTATTCAAATCTAAAGGGATCTTAAGATATAGTTCAATTTGAATGTCAGTACACTGTGCCTAAACGTTACTTGGCAAATGTTAACAGACCGAACACAGTGCAGGAACCTCACATACAAATGTGCAATATAAAGTCCCATCAGAACGCATGCAAATTACATTAAATATTTAAATCTGGATGTTCTTAATGTGTAACAATTTTTTGTTTTTCTCTCTTTCTGATTGTGTGATTCTTTGCCTGTAGAAGTATACCTATCTGGAATATATAGGGACACTGAAATTGGGCCACCCATTCTTTAATATGTTCATGTTTACTAAGAAACAGCTAGTTTCCAGAATATGGAATTATAACCAAATACATCCCCTATTAAATATAAAATATTAAAATTAATTAGGCAAAATATGTAGTCATTTGCAAAGAACTCTTTCTATTTTCAAGTAACAATGGGGGCACACAGTCCCTAATTGTGTGCAAATGCAGCTGATGACAAAGGTAAGTACATAAATTGTTGGGCTAGCATGGAGTCGACTGCGCATACACAAAATTATGTATAATTATGTATCCTCTGATGATAGGAGCAGACCATGGCACTCCTTATTTAATGGCTAGGTGCAGTAACATACGTTGTACTGCACCCACATGCAAAATGAGATTTCATTTTGTGGGTCATTTAAATTAGATTTAAAAGGCAGAGGACCATTTATGAAGGTGATTTTTATATATTTGGGAGGTAGCAAAAATCAGGTCTGCGCTTGATGTACGCTGGGGGGGGTCACGTTTAGTCAGGTTCGTAAATGGCCCTCATTGTTAATAAAATAGAAATATATTTATTTGCAGTGATTTAATTATCAATTTTATTCTAAATGAGGTCTATGTATCCAATTATCCTCTTTAACTTGATTATCTAAATAGTATAACAAGCACATGGGAATACTAAGCTATATAATTTGCCAAGAAGGTATGCTAAATTTAAAATGATAAATGCATTCTTAAGGGAATAATAATCATCATGATAGGTTGGTGACGGAAACTGATCTGATAATAATTAGAAATAATCAGCATGCATACAGTAACATAGTTGCTGAAGTTAGAACATAAGACAAATGATCAAGTTCAACCTTTATTAAAGCAGCAAAACTGCAAGTTTTGTACATTCTTTACATGAATTTGACAGTCGTTTTTCTTAGATGCCCTTCTACAACTCACTTCCCTTTGTAAAATAACTCTGTGGAGGAGATGTATTTGACTGCCACTATAAGGTATCTCAGCTGAAACACATTTGCGCTTCAGCACTCAAGCCTGGGGGCTGGGGATTTGTGTCAGAGCTCTTCCATGTACATTCCGTTTTCGAATGTTTCTATGGTCACTACATCTGATGTTATGTGACAGTGGTTGACATAATAGCCACACAATACAATGCAAATTTTAAAACATTTTCAAGCCCCCGCACCTAGAGAATAACGGCCCAATTTTGAGTAATACTGGGCCCCTGCTGTTAACTTTGGTCCTTGGATACTGTGAAATATAGTGCAAGCTCTTGTAAAACTACACATATCAGCATGTGCGGATAACTCAAGACTGCTTTAAATAAAAGTGCAATCACGCACATGGTACCAGTGCATACTTGTAACGTACACTTGTGGCACTACAAGTACAAGCGTTGCCCCCTTAAGGAATAAAAAATTATTAGCTCACTAAATATTCAATTTATTTCATAGGTGAAATAAAAAAATATAGATTCCAGTCATAGATGAATTAATAAATATAGATTGCTGCCATAAGTATTAATTCCTTTTGGCCAAAAAAAAAAAGTGACCATGATAAATACCTTCATTCTGTCTTGGTGCAATGTAACCCAATGGAAAGATAGCATATGGGAAGGGGGAAAAAAAAACACTATAAGTGGGCAGACCGCCCCTGAGAAGCACCTTTAATTAAGATCTGGGGGGCCTGGCTAACTAGCTAATTTCAGGTCTGACAGGCAATATAACTCAAACAACATTTAGGCCTAGATTTACTAAACTGCGGGTTTGAAAAAGTGGGGATGTTGCCTATAGCAACCAATCAGTATCTAGCTGTCATTTTGTAGAATCTGATTGGTTGCTATAGGCAACATCTCCATTTTTTCAAACCCGCTGTTTAGTAAATATACCCCTTAGTGTGAGCTATCCCACCTGTCAGCACCATCTCTTTTTTATTGGCAAATAAGCTGCAGTTTGCCATGCAGTTTGGCAAATCGCCGCCTAATACATTTTCCGATTTGTATGCCACTCATTTGTAAAAAATAGGATTGCAGTTTCAAATTGAGGGTTTTTATTTATGTGGTTTGAGGTGTGGTTTGGCCTTTAGTAACTTGCTTGGTTTACAAACCGCACATCAAAGTGCATGTAAACCTGCAGTTTGAGTAAACTGCACTTTAGTAAATGTTCCCCCATGTGTCTTCCTACAGACAATCAGAGTGATTAATGATTAAAAACCTACACATATTTCTTTCAAGTAGTTACAATTTATGATCTTGCATGCGTTGTCATAACCTTTGTGATTACCGATGTACTCATTGATGCCAATGAGATGTTTTTGTGATCTCTGTGATCAGTTATTATGGTGATCAATGTAAATAATGTTTGAAATGTTTATAATTAATAATATAATTATAATTTTAATGTGACTGTGGATAAAAAGTACTGTGTTTTTAATTATGTTTATTTTATTATCATAGATTTGTAAGGCTCCACAATGCTCCGCAGCGCTGTACAGTAGGGAAAACAGTACATACATAAAACAGGGGAATACAAGGTAGACAAAATAAATGCAGACATGAAAACAAAGGGTATGGAGGATCCTGCTCATTAGAGAGCTTACATTATAAGTGGAAGAGGGCACAGCTGAAACAAGTAAATGTGGTTCAGAGTGGAGATTGGGAAATTGTAAGGATGCATTAATGTGAATAGTGTTATTGGGTGGCAGATGCCCCCAGTCCAACCTGCCCGACAGGTAGTGGTTGAGGGGTGAGGGCAGTTTACTATATGACTACCACCGGGAAGTAAAATACATTTAAAATGTATGTTATCTGAATTATTATGTAAATATATATAGCACTGGTGGTCTTAAAGCTATCAGTAAAGTTAAAGGGACACTCTCACCACAATAAGGAACGAAAATAAATAAATTAGCGTTTAACACAGGGGTACAACTAGGGATGTGCACCGGCGACTTTTGAGGTCTCGTGTTTTGTGTTTTGGATCCGGATTTTCTCAATGTTTTGGGTTCGGATTTGTTTCGCAAAACACCTGCCGAAAGGTTTTGGTTCGGATTTAAGGTTTTGGATTCGGATTTTTTTTGAATAAAAACTAAAAAGTGTAAAAATCAAATTTTTGGGCTTATTTTCACTCCTACGCTATTATTAACCTCAATAACATTCAATAACAATAATTTCCACTAATTTAAAGGCTATTCTGAACACCTAACACCTCACAATATTTTTTTTTTTTTAGTACAAAACGTTGCAACGAGGTATCTTTCTGGACTGCGTAGAGGAGTGTTCCCCACAATATAATTAAAAACCCATCAACTGGTCTGAATTACACCCAAAAATAGTATCTGGACTGCGTAGAGGACTGGCCACTGGCCACCACAATATAATATATAGAAAACCTTCAACAGGTCTGAATTACACCCAAAAATAGTATCTGGACTGCGTAGAGTAGTGGGCACTGGCCACCACAATAAAATATATAGAAAACCTTCAACAGTTCTGCATTACACCCAAAAATAGTATCTGGACTGCGTAGAGGACTGGCCACTGGCCACCACAATATAATATATAGAAAACCTTCAACAGGTCTGAATTACACCCAAAAATAGTATCTGGACTGCGTAGAGTAGTGGGCACTGGGCACCACAATAAAAAATATATAGAAAACCTTCAACAGGTCTGCATTACACCCAAAAATAGTTTCTGGACTGCGTAGAGGACTGGCCACTGGCCACCACAATATAATATATAGAAAACCTTCAACAGGTCTGAATTACACCCAAAAATAGTATCTGGACTGCGTAGAGGACTGGCCACTGGCCACCACAATAAAATATACAAAAAACCTTCAACAGGTCTGCATTACACTGCACATACGGCTTCTCCTCCATCCTCTCCATCATATACATGTTGGAGTTTCAGCGTGTGAAAACCTCTTGTTTTTGATAATGTCAGTGCATTTTGAATATTTTTCAATTAGCCCCACAACACTGAATGTACTTTATCTATGATACGCATCTATCTTTCTTGACTGCGTAGTGTGGTGGCCCCGGTACACAATTTGGTACCGAGGCCACAATATAATTAAAAAACCCTCCACGGGTCAGAATTCCACCAAAAAAGGGTATGGACTGCGTAGCGTGGTGTGCCTGGAACACAATTTTTTACAGCGCCAACAATATAATTAAAAAATTGGGCATCAACTGTCACCGTTGTTTAATATCTGATACACCTAAATATGGACTGCACAGTGGAGTGGCCCCGGTAGTAAATTTGGTGCCGGGGCCACAATACCTCCTCCAACTTCCAAGTGTAGTGTTTATAAAGACAGACAGCGTCGAAGTGTTATTAGTTGACTTTCTTAACCCTAAAATTGTCCCTGTTGCAAATATTCGTGCAATGGAGAGTTACTTTTTCATTGAAAGACTCAAGCTTTCAAGTGTAGTGTTTATAAAATATAAACAACAATACAGTAGTTCTAGAGCACGTCAATCCCTCTTGTTTTAAATTATGACAGGGCATTTTACTTTTCGTTTAATTTCCTGAATTTGTTTAAATTTGGTTTTACTTTTTGAACATGGCAAATGACTGTTGATTGGTCATATAATGCAAAAAAAAAGTTCCAAGATGGAATTGTCCTTGGGCTCTCCCACCCACCCTTATGTTGTTGAAATAGGACATGCACACTTAAACAAACCAATCATTTCAGCAACAGGGCCTACCAAACAACTTTGGCTGAAATGATTGGTTTGTTTGGGCCCCCACACCAATAAAACAATTCTTCTCTCCCTGTACAAACTAAACAGGCTCTACTGAGGAAAGATGTCGTCCTCATCCTCAACCTCTGATTCCTCTCCCCCTACAGTGTGTACTTCCTCCTCCTCATACATTATCAATTGGTCCCCGCTGGACTCCACAACCACAGGTCCCTCTGTACTGTCTGGAGGGCAGTGCTGTACTTCATTGAGGAATTGATTATTCATTTTTATAAACATCATTTTTTCAACGTTGTGAGGAAGCAACCTCCTTCGCCGCTCACTGACCAGGTTCCCAGCTGCACTAAAACCTCTTTCAGAGTACACACTGGAGGGGGGACAAAGCAGTTAAAAAATAGAGCCAGTTTGTACAGGGGCTTCAAAACTGCCTTTTGGAGTTCTACCACCTCACTACCTCTAGTTAATTTAGATTGCAAGGCTTGTAAATATAAATACTTTGAAGATAAAAAAAGCAGCACAGACTGTGGAGCTAGAAAGTGTAATTAAATGGACCACGTTACTTTGGTGGCTATCTAGGCCCCCACCCCCCCCGCCCTACACTTGTAGTTGAATATAAATAAAGCAGCCTGCATAGACTGTAGAACTAGAAATTCAAATATACTAAGAAATGGACAAAGGCAGTTTGGTATCTGTCTGCATCAGATCCCCTCTCCACTAGGAGTAAAACAGAAAACTATTCAGCCGTTATATAATCTAGAATATAAATAAAAATTGAGAAAGGCAATTTGGTATCTGTCTGCATCATAATCATCAACACCCTCCTCAGCGCCAGCTACATCAATATCCTCCTCCCGGTGTACAACATTCACACCTTTATTAGCCAAATCTGTAACTGGACTGTGGGTGATCCTTCCAGCATATGCAGAGGGCGTGCTGCAAATGCTGGATGAGTCACCTCTTCCCGTACAGTGATGGGAAGGTCAGGGTTCACAACCAACAACACCCTTGGACTCGCCTTGGGGATTTGTGATGTCATCTGTTTAGAAGGCAGAGTTCTTTGCTGTTTTGTTGTTGTTGCTGACAGCATAACTCTCTTAAATTTTTTGTAGGGGGGGGAGGAGGAGGGCTTAGATCCTTGGGTGAAGCTGGACCACTAGTCATGAACACGGGCCAGGGCCTAAGCCGTTCCTTGCCACTACGTGTCGTAAATGGCATATTGCCAACTTTACTTTTCTCCTCAGCTGATTTTAGGTTTCTCTTTTTGCTATTTTTTGAGAACTTGGGCTTTTTGGATTTTACATGCCCTGTACTAGGAGATTGGGCATCGGGCTTGCCAGACGATGTTGATGGCATTTCATCGTCTATGTCATGACTAGTGGCAGCAGCTTCAGCATTAGGAGGAAGTGGGTCTTGATCTTTCCCTACTTTACCCTCCAAATTTTGGTTTTCCATTATATGTAGCACAAGAGAGCGTACCCCTAAGCCACACACACTCGGCAAAGCCTTTAAAAATTATATGCGGCACAGGAGAGTAGCACTGGACTTATACTGCTGAATCAGTGAACTTTGTAATAGCAGTACCACTGGACTTATACTGCTGAATCAGTAAACTTTGTAATAGCAGTACCACTGGACTTATACTGCTGAATCAGTGAACTTAGTAATATTGCAGTACCAATGGGCTTATACTGCAGGATTGGTTTTGCAAATTTTGTTGTAATTAATTTTTTTTAAAATTATTTTTTTGTATTTTTTTTTATAACTTTTTTTAATTTTTTAAACACTTGGGAATAATGGGGAAATAACTATGCCCTTAGAAGCACAGAGCACAGGACACAGCACCACTGGACTGAACAGGACACAGCACAGGACCCAGCAGCACCACTGAACTCAAAATTGACAGAGCACAGCACACAACACCACTGGACTGATACTGCAGAATGTGTGAACTTTGAAATATTGCAGTACCACTGGACTTTTACTGCTGAATGTGTGAACTTGGTAATATTGCAGTACCAATGGACTTATACTGCTGGATTGTTTTTGCAAATTTGGTTATAATTATTTTTTTTTAAAAAAATGTATTTTTATTTTTTTTCATTTTTTAAAAACTTGGGAATAATGGGGAAATAACTATGCCCTTAGAAGCACAGAGCACAGCACACAGCACCACTGGACTGAACAGGACACAGCACAGGACCCAGCAGCACTACTGAACTCAGCAGGACAGAGCACAGGACACAGCACCACTGGACTGATACTGTAGAATGTGTGAACTTTGTAATATTGCAGTACCACTGGACTTTTACTGCTGAATGTGTGAACTTGGTAATATTGCAGTACCAATGGGCTTATACTGCAGGATTGGTTGTGCAAATTTTGTTGTAATTAAAAAAAAATTAAATTAGTTTTTTGTATTTTTTTAAATAACTTTTTTTTATTTTTTTAAACACTTGGGAATATTGGTGAAATAACTATGCCCTTAGAGAAGCACAGAGCACAGGACACAGCACCACTGGACTGAACAGGACACAGCACAGGACCCAGCAGCACCACTGAACTCAGAAGGACAGAGCACAGGACACAGCACCACTGGACTCAGCACAGCACAGCACAGCACAGAACTGAACTGAACAGAACTGAACAGCACGAGATATAGCAGGACAGAGGACCACCTAACACACCCTCCCTCTACCCTGATCAATGCCCGAGTGAAGATGGCGGCGACTAGCGGGGAATTTATAGGATCCGAGTATCGCAAGATCCGACAACGGGATTATGAGTCAGAGCCTCAGTTTCAGATTTGAATTTGGCGCCAATACCCGGATCTGTCTCGGATCCGACTCGGATCGGCAACGTTCGGGTGGGCTCGGATTTCATAAATCCGAGTGCTCTCATCTCTAGGTACAACCATTATAGGTGCAGGGAAAGTAGCTGCTATGGTCCATCATTTGTCGGAGCCCTGCATTATGTATATATGTGAGTTTTTCACCATTTGGCAGTACATAGGGACACTTAGAAATATTACTGATTTTACACACTCATTAAGTATTTTTTTATATCTGCAGGACTGTTTTGCAATGTGTAGTTAGCAATATATTCCTTGTATAGATTTTTACATGTGATAGCTGTCTATAGCTGCTTACCTCCCCACCCACGTTCTCACTGGCTGGCTCTCTGACTCAAGCTTCCCTTCAGAGCTGCTGTAAAACACATATAGGACCTCATTTAGATTCGGACGCAAAATCTCTTTTAGGCGCATCCAACAAAAAAACACTATCACGCATGTGCAGAAAGCACCATATCCGCCTGCATTTTAGACGCAATTAACACTTGCGACAGCTTGCGACTCACTGCAAGAGAATGGGGCGGAACGTGGAACTGTGAAGGCGTGACCATGTAAATAAATCCTAGTCACAGTGAGACGCAGACGCAACACACGTCAAAACAGGGCTAAAGCTGTGGGGCAGGAATTAGGTGGCACAAGTGGTTAGCTAGCTGAAGGAACTGCTTGCAGGGTATTACGAGTGGGACGCAACTGGGATTGCTTGCCCCTCGTAATACACTACCAAGCTGTGGTACACTCCCACTCCTACACTTCTTAAACGGACTTTGCGTCCGACTCTAAATGAGATCCATAATGTAACTTGCTTACTTTGATTAATAGTTTTGCAGGGTCAAACGCAGGATTTCTAGAGGGATGGTTTCCATTCCACACTGGCTGTGTATGCAAGGGGCATGGCTATCATCTGAAACAGTGCAAGGCTGCTCTCCATCTCTTATATTAAATTAATAGTATTTACATTTAATAAATAGACCTATTTCCTCCCTTCCAGCCCCAACATTGAATTAGTAGCCTCCACCTTTAATAAATACACCTATTTCCCCCTAGTTAGCCCCAACATTAAATAAATAGCATTCAGAATTAATAGATATAGCTAATTCCCCACCACCATATCCTGACATTAAATTAATGGTATTCAAATGTAATAAATACAACTATTTGCCCCTAAACAGCCCCAATATTAAATAATTGGTATTTACATTTAATAAATAACTAATTAAATGCAGGTAAATATAGTTGAATTTATTCATCCTACCTATCACCAATGTAAGTGTTCTTAATCTTATTGGAATGGAACACCTGAATGGTATGCTCACTTGCAAATACAGCTAAAAAAAACATTCCCAAATTGGAGTACAATAGGTGTAATTCTAATAAAATGTGCATATATATCATATAATATATATGTTAACTATTCAACCGAAGTGTGTACCTTATTAGGAAATACATAAAAATATATATTTTTATCTCTAAGAACCACTGCACATCAATATTAATTTTGTTTAGGATTCATAAATGGTACATAATTACATATAAACTCCTTTCATATTATAAATGATAGTTGAAAATACTTTTAGGTGTATAAAAAAACAAATATATATCCTAACGCTTATATCACTATATCCAGACAAATATCCCATTTACCTGTTGGAATATGGACTGTTCTTTTAACAGGACACATATAGGTCAAATATTAAACAAAAATTCTTAAAACATATGATTCAATCACTATACCAAAAGTCAGTGGCACTATATAAGATCCAAATACTAGAAAATAATCAAACCTGAACTGCATCTATCTTACAAATGAAACAATAAATGCGTATATAATAGTCACATATGTATACCTCAAATATATAGGACTAATAAAAGAAATAAGTTGCAACAGTAAATCAGGTGTCCAATAACATGATCTAACTCTGTTTATTCAAATATATCACTTACCAAAGGGTAAATCGGTGGTACGTATGACATGCTGGCCACCCCGTGAAAGAGAGGGGCGGGACGCATAACACAGTTGGGCGGAACTGATCTGTAGGTCCACGGCTGCTCCCGAGAAAGGGGACCAGCTTGATAACAGTTCTGGCTAGAGGGGGGGTGGCAACTGGAATCCCCTCCTAAGTGCGCGCCTACTCTGCTGGAGCTGTGAGTGGGAACAAATGGTAACCCTAACCGCGAGTGATGTGGTAGATCACGGTCCCTTTTCCCGTACCCTTTGTCCTGATTTCCAAACTTCTAATGTTGGGGGCTGTGGTGCAGAAAGAATAACAATGGACTCTGACAAGCATAGGGCAGCAGGCTGTAGTGACATCATAACATGACAACCCAACTTCCCCATTAATTACTTGGAGCCAGCAATCTTGTAGTATTCAAATACTGCACATCAAATCCTATTACTGGGCAGGTAGCAGGGGAGGGCTGCCAATTTTAACCCAGGGGACAAAACTCGACTTAGCAGCCTATTAGGAACATTTTAAAGGACATAAAAAACAGGTGGCACAAGGTAGCCCACTATGGGACTGGCCAGGGGGGGCAAAAGGCCCCCAGCCCAGCCTACTCCTGGCACCAAGTGCTTGAGGGGGGAGAGCAGTTCAGTATATGACTACCACCTGAAGGTAAAGTATGTTTAAAAAATAATTTAATAAACAAAATTACATTTTAATTCCAAATAAACCATTTTGTACCATAATATGAACTAAATTATTAAATAGCAACACAATGATAGTGTCAGTAAAGTTTAACTGAGCCATCCAATATAACGTATTATTTTCAGAATCTAATAATTCTGGAATATTAAAACCAATTTGCATTTTGAGGCAGAATAGATTCAAATCTAGAGGATGACTTTTCTGGACTTTTTTCAAATAGTATTTTACTCATCTCAAAATAAAGAGCAATGATTCATGAAACGTGAGTGAAGCTTTTGTGCTGCTCTCAATTGTGCCTGAGTGATTAGATTGACAGCTGTTGGTGGTTTGTGAGTTGGACAGGATGCCTAGCTAGCATATGTGGCTTTGTCTCCCAAGTGTGAGGACACTTGGGGACTATTGGAGAACTAGATAATAAGAATAAAAGTATAATAGGCCTATTAGATGAGTAAGGCTGGGTACACACTGGCGTTTTGTCAGCCAATTATTGGACCAATCACCCGATAAACGACTGTTTGGCTAGATATCGCTTCAGTGTGTATACTTACATGCTGAACGACAGTGTCCGATGTACTGATCGTCGTTTCATTTAGTTGGTCGGCATGTTTAATAATCGTTCCAATCACCTGCCGATCAGCTTTCACAGGTACTTGTCACTCCGTTCAAATGCATGCAGTTCCTCGAGCTGCCCCTTTCTCTTCTCCTTGTCCTTCCGTGCTGCAGCTAACCCGAAGGAACTATAAAGTTGCTTCCAAAGAAGTAAACAGGAGCCACACTTTAGTGTAACGCTGGATGACAGGACTAGCCTGCAGCGTAACAATCTGTGGAAAACCCCCCCGGAGGCCGAACTTCAGTGCAGACCCTTCACCCCTGAGAGGTCCCTCAATGCCGACTGTTTTGTTTTTTTTAAACCTATTTTTTTTTCTTTCTTCTATATTTTTTTCCTGCGGGGTGGAAGGGCGGGGGGCTGTCTCTGCCACCTTCGTTGGTGGGGGAGCAGGATACTAATAAAAAACAAAACAAAAAATAAAAATACTCACATGATAGCGGCGCCGGCACTGCTCAATTTTTTTAACATGCTCAACTATAAGGGAGGCCCTATGAAGTTATTGTACCGGGGCCTTAAATTCCTCTTGGCAGCCCTGCCTGAGAGCACATGACTTCAAAGTGCTTGACAGGAGGAGATTTATTACAGAGACACATAGGGGACAGCGCAGAACAGCAGAAAGTGTGAGTGCTGGTGCTGCTGGCATGTTGCTTCAGCCAGGAATCCAGTCACATGTATGAGAGACACACAGATCTGAAGCTAAATCGTTCACAGGAATCGGCATGCCGATCGGGATTTTTTTTTTCCCCTGTCGTGGAGAAAGTTGGTAAAATTATCGCATCATTGTAAGTTTCTTGTAGTGTGTACCTAGCCTAAGAAATGCATAAAAACAATCAATTATGTCATGATTATTTTTACGTAGTTTGTAAATGGCAATGATATATCTGGACATATAATCAAATATATAACCAAAGACAATGGTCATATTAGGGAATCGTATTAAATCATAAAAAACCATAATAGATAGAAAGCAAAAATGGTGACATGGCTTTCCAAACAAATATGATTTTCTTCAGTGTCTTATTGAGGAACCCATTCAGCTCAAAATCCAATTTATTTCATTCAGTACTAAATTGTATACTCTGAATATGAATTGCATTTCGGCCTGTGGTAATCTAACATTAACATTATGTAATTACATACTGTAAATTCGTCCAGCTATTTGCTATGCATTGGATGCCCCAAAAATTTCTTCTGTAACTCTGATGTACCTTTTCAAAATGTTACATAATAGAGTGGCTGTCTAATCTTTTTTTCACATTCCATGTGTCCATAAATGCTGGTCTTCAAGGGACAACCCACATAGAACATACCAGTCACATTCAATTAAATAGATGACATATTTGTATGACATGTAATACGTTTCTTAACTACAGATACCCAATTGCTTCCCTCAAAATTAACAGTAAGCAGTAAAACAATTTGAATACAAAAAAAAGTGTTTGTAGGGTCAAGCTCAGTACCTACTGTCGTTAATTATATGTTTTACACATTTTTAACGTGAGTAGAATGCATGTAATTGAAAACATTTATTTTTCATATCACCGTACTTCCTGCCAATTACTAGCATTGGGTAATGTTATATTTTCCGTTCTGTTTTCAGAACACATCTTCTCTGTCCAATGGGTTTAACACATTGGGTAAGTCTACAGTGGGATCCAAACACTAGCAGCGAATGCATGTCAAACAGGGGACATGAGATTTCATTTGTATTTTTAGTAACGTTTAAAAAAGCTGACACAACACCAGTGGGTATCTATCCTTATTATTCATTTGAAAAAAAACCCCTCTGGAAATCCTCCATTTACTCTTTAATTGAGACGATTAGATGACATTAGACTCTGTCTTCATTGAAATTGTTTGTCATACTTTCCTTCCTTTCTCTCCTGTTTAACTGCCAGAAGTTCCTAATGTGTCTGATGATACTAATGCTGTTGGTATTATGATTGCAATTTGGCAGATGCCTCAGTAGATTTTCATTTAGCTTGGGATTGTGATGTTATGCACATTATTATATTATATGTTTAGGATGTTGCACAATCCTTTACTAAAAATTGTCATTGTGTCAGCTTCTGCTGCTTCCCCATAAATATTTGTTTTAACTGATTTCAATATCCTGGACATTCATAGGTATGCGGTAGGCAACTGAACATTCATTTAAAATTCCATTAAATTTGAAAATTACTAGGTTACCTGAATAATCAAATTTATAAGCCAGCATTATTTGCAAACTAATAAAAAATAAGTAATGTTTCTGTGAAGGCCATTTATTTGGTGACACTCAGCACCAAATTTACATGTAGTTTATTTTGTCATACACCGGGCTCTCAAATTCTGTCACTTACCCCTCCGCTGTCTTTCTAAGCTGTCCCTGCGGTCCTCAGGCTATGCTGGTTTCAGATCTATCTGCAAGATGCTACCTAGTCTGTCTCCACTCTAGATATCCCTTTAGAATCAGTGTATGGGTGCTGCCATCTTGGATTCAGTCACATAATCCATCCCAGCAACTCAGAGTTCTGCTTTAGTCCAGCTGATCGTAGTCTCCAAACAGGAAACAACAACAACTAGTATAAAAAGACTTCCTGGAGCCCTTACCTGTTGCCAGTGCAACATTGTATTATCCAAATGCCATCCTGATTCCCAGCAGTCGGCAGTCTTTTCTATTGTTCCAGCTCAGACAGTGCAGTCTGCATTCTGGTCCCGGTTCAGCAATCCAGTTCCTGACTGGTCTCCTCTGCTAGTCTATCACCATCTGTACCAGTCCTTTTATTTACATGCAAAGGAACATAATCAGGCTACCCAGCTTTGTGTATCTAGTCACCAGCCTAACTCCAGCGGCAACCCAGTCCAGACAGATTCTCAGGTGTGACATATTTGACTATTTGACCTGAGAAGAGTGCTTAAGTCTGTGGTTCTCTGTTTCTTTTGTTATGGCATTAACTGCACATTTTTAAGTCATTGAACAGAAGACTGAAATTAGGATCACCTTGAAGGATGCCAAAGCCATCATAAATTCAATGATTTGCCGTTGCTTAGGATATACTGTAAGTACACCATATATCATCATCATCCTCATCAACATTTGTTTATATACAGAGCCAGCAAATTCTGTAGCACTTTACAATTGGGGACAAACAATACTGAGTAAAACAGACAGAGGTCAGAGGGACCTTGTTACAAGCTTACAATCTATGGGAGCATCAAAAGCTCCATAACACATTTATTGATACTTTTTTGTTGATTTTCAAAGAGATACCAACATTGATAGGGCTATTCACTCTGACAAAGACTTCAATTTTCAACTACTATAACACCAATGTGTTCTATATATGTATGTTTCTAGGCTATGTGTAAATAAGGGTAAACACTTATTTTTGCATGCCACCAACAAAATGCTTTGCACATTATTACAACTTTCAGGATAAGAAGCTCTCTGGTCCTGTCTGCACTTCTAACACCAGTAAATACAGTTCTTGTTTTTTGACCATATGTTGCTGCTGTTGCATCTGGGTTTTTGTCAATGGTGAAACTACATGAGGCCATGATAATCTTATGATTTTCAGGTGATGTTGCTGTTAACAGAGGAGGGGGGGGGGGGTGCTCTTCAATCTTTTAACACTAACAATGTGTAAGTAATTTTGTTCAACAAAATTTATGTGGTTCATTTAAGCATGTTTATATTACTCCATATTTAACTCCCTCATTGCTGGATGGATTTTTGCGAATACTGCTTTAAGTAGGTGTACAATCACTGCATCTCTTCGATTGTTTAAATTTTAGACAATATTTTTGCCGCCTCTTTTTCTTTACCACTATGTCTAAAATTAGTAATTGTAGGAAACACAAAAGAATATATATGAAGAGGGTGGTGAAGTAAACAGCAATTAGCTAATATCACATGACTAATAATTGCAAAACAGAGGGAATAATTATGTTGCAACAATGACAGAACTACTGGTCGGTGGCAAAAATAAATACCCATTAGTCATTTTCTGGTACACCAAATCAAGATCAGTTGTATTAATTTGAGCTTCTATTGCAGTGTTGTCCTGAATTAGCAGTACTATACCATGTGATGAAAACATAGTTTGAGTGATGATAACCAGCAAGTTTGATTGACCACAGATACCTTTTTTTTAATGTTTGTGATGGAAAATGACTAAATGCAACAGGACAGAGCAATTCTCACGATGATTAATAGGTGTGTTAGTCACTACTAGTCAGTGGGCAAACCTGAAAAACCACTACTATTTCCTTGGTACAACAAATCAAGATCAATATTATAAATTTGAGCTGCTGTTATGTATTATTCTTCTTGCAATGCTTTGCTGTACTATTCCTGTCACTGCTAATACCCCAACCAATATGCGAAAGTCACATTACACTAGTTGTACTCAATATGATAATGGAATGAAGTGTCATGTGCGCAAGGGAAATATTGTTTTAACACATTTTACATATAATATGTAATAAAATACAAACACCCACACATCTGTCATTTATCTCATAAAGATTAAATGAGATTCTTCTTTTGTGCAATAGCTGAAGTAGAAATGACAAATAAGTAATCAGTAGGTGGCCTCAGTATGATATAATATAGCCACAATGCTAATGAATTGTGTAATAATAGCTGGAAGGTGCAATATGCTAGCAGCAAATTAGAAGCGGCTAAAAAGGGCTGCTGATGATGATCATCATCATGGCATATCTTTAAATCAGCCCTCAAGAACCCCTAAGGGATACACCTTGTAAAGAGGCATATCTGAGGATCTGTTCAAGTGTCTAACTATGTTGCATCTCCACTCTAGGGGTCATGCTACACTTATGTGAACACACCCTTACTGTACCAAACTGATGCAGTCCATCATTCCATGCATAACGGAACGCAAGTCTAAGATTTGCATTTTGGTGCACATGCTCATTACAGAAATTAATTTATTTGTGACACAAAAATTTAAGTACGTCCAAATCTAAATCAGTCCCTTAATGTTTTCCATTTTCAATTGACTGTAAGCATATATTTAAATATAAAATAGGTTAAAAGAATATTCATTTTTGTCTGACATACATGGCTTATCATTGCTGTATCATTACCTTTTGCATTGAAAGTGATTGAATTAAAGATGTTCTGAATTTATGTTGGTAGAAAAATACAAACAATTTCAGTGGAATTTTCATTAATCAATAAAAAGGTTGTTTATCATTATGGTGTTATAAAATTGTTGGTAAAACACAAAAGTTGGCAGCCTTGTGGTTATGTAATGCAAAGGAAAAACATACTATCCTATATACTCAGGGGCGCACGGAGCATTTTTAAGGGGGGGGTTTCCCCTCCACCGGGAAAAAAAAAGTGAGAGAACTGCCGCGCATGCGCAGCAGCTCTGTTTAGGCAGCACTGTATTATACAGCAGCCGCGGCGCTGTCAAAGAAGCGTCCGCGGCGGTGCTGTATACAATACATGCTATGTAGGGCACTTTTTCAGCGGAGGGGAGAGGTTTCTGGAGACCGAAAAACCCCCCTGCGTGCGCCACTGATACTTTCAATGAGACACATTTTCACTTTCCATTTGTACTTCTGTGGAAAAGCGCTTTTCTAGGCACACTTTGACCAACATAAAAGTCTCTCATGATTAGTTTGAGACAAAAATCAGGCTAAATCAAAAAATATTTTAGGAGAAAATGAAAAAGTTAAATTAAATAAAGTAGGTGGTCCTAAAGTGTTAGTAGGTTACACTTTGAAGTGGCATTTCACGCTTTCCTCTATGTGCATTTTCAGGCGTGTCTAATAACCCACAAGGCTAGGTGTACATATTGCTTGATGCAGAGTTGAACATACACCTATTTACATATTTTCTCTCTGTGCATGCCCGCAAGTACATACGTTAATGCAGAGTTGCATACAACCACACTTGTGCCAGCTTGTGTCTGAAGAGACATGACAGAGGGGAAAAGGTGTTCTAACGTAAGCCGTAAAGATATGTTTGTAGCATTGCAAACTGATGCAGATCTTAACGCAGACTCAGATACACCTTTTACAACCATATTCTTTGCATTGGCTCCTAATACAAGCCGATGATCATGATGACATTCACAAGCACTAGCTAACCTCTTCTGGTTGGCTAATTGCAGTTTCACCTCTGAAGCTACTGGGTGCATTCTTCATTGATTGTGCATATATTATAGGATTTTGTTTTATCTTTCATTTGTGTGTGAATGGGCTATACGCTATAAAAACTATTTTTTTTTACAAAGTTTTATTGGATTTATGACCTGGTTCTGTGTAAGTGGAATTAAATACTCCCGACATAAACCTTGTGTATATGCTACCTCTGCAGAGCTGGATGCATCTTAAGATGCGTTTGACTCAGTATATGGGCTGAAATACACTATCTTTACACATTTTTGGGTTGTTGCATTCAACTCTGCACCAGGCCCATAAAGTCTGGGATGGCACTTTTTTGTGGTTCATAAAGGGAGAGAAAAAGGCTGTGCGCTTTCCTGCAAATAAGGGAATGCAGCTGTAAATGTGATTTCTATACCTTTATCTCATTAAAATTATCTTTTTCTGTAAAACAAATCATGTACCAATTTGTCATGTTGGAGCAAAAGTAATGCAATTCATGCAACTTATCTGTACTCAAGCCAGGTGCAATTGTGCAAAAGTAGGCACATTGTAATAAAACTGCAATTGCACTACAGTATTGCACATTTGCACAACAGGCTTAGGGGCTGATTTATAGTTCTGGGAAAATTTGCAGTCAAGCAAATCATTTTCCACTTCAAGGTGAGCAAATATTAACTTTTTTTGCATGCAGGGCGCATACTTCATGCTCTTGGCTGATGTACACACACTGGGGTGCCAAGATGGGTTGTAGGTTTGGTGCTTGCTATTATATGTGCAATCTGACCTGGATTAAAGGCAGAGAGAAGTGAATACGTGGGCCAATACCTTTCTATTGATCTGCTTGGTTACCCCCCTTAAGCCGAATGAGCAGCCCTTATGCGCCAGGGGCGTATCCAGAGAGCGTGATTGGCCCCCATAGCCAGTTAAATTTTAATGTCACATGCTGCACATTACATAGAGGGATCTGAAGGCCAAGAGGCTGGTAGAAGATCATGCCTGACCTCTCTGATTGTGTAGCATTCTGATTAGTTAATGGCTGGAGCAATCCACCAATCAGAGGAGCATCTGCTAAATGGCCCCCTCCATTAAAACAAGTCTAGACCTGCCCCTGCTATGGTGCCACCAGGAAGCGGTCACACCCAGCCCCGAGGTTGCTCTCAGTGGTCCTGCACACATATACAGGCAAGCTTTATCTGTAAGCAGCATTTTAAAGTAGTGCTTGGCTATGCCCCCACCTCACATTCCTAAATCAAATTGTGCATTTTACATTTTGCCCCCTGCACCTAGTAAATGGATTTGCACTTAATGCTAAATCAATGCCTTAGTGTTGACAAGTACAGTTGGAGGCTTTTTATTTTTGACATAACATGCAACAGCAGCTAATTTCAGAAATAGCATTTTACCAACTATTAATAAGACTTAACATGAAAGTGTTGCAGGGTCTAGCTCAGTACCTACTGCATAACAAGAGATGAGACATACAATACATTAAAAGATGAGACATTTGACATGTTAAATATTTTGGCAATGGCTTAAGTTTAGGAATAGCATTTTGATTGTGTGATATAATTTAACTTTCATAAGAAGGCTCCCATTTTGGTGATGGATGAAAACTATGATTTTTATTTTTAAATTTAGAAATAAAATATAATTTATTCTACAATTTTCTTATGCTTTCTTTTTCTTTTCAGTTCAACGGAGGAACAGTACCGCTGGCAAACACAAGGTGAAAATTCTTAATTTATGTTTTGTCTTATCATTCAAATTATATAGTTTATTTCACGTTATGTAAAAATTGGGATATTATAATACAGTATATGTTTATTTGTCAACAAAGATTGCTACAACTGCAATTATATGTTTAACAATCAAATTTTACGATCTTTTCACTCATGGAGCAATTTAAATGTGAAATATTTGATATTTTCAGCATGCCTATTAAACATATTGCTTTATTGCTTCTTGTAGTAATCATTAAAAATATTTAAACTATGAACCCATTGCAAAAATCATGCTAAATTGGACAAGATCTGGCTGTTTATAGTCAAAGATCCAATGGTAAGAATCTGCTATCCTTGCCTTCAGAGGTCAGTGGATAATGTGCTTTACCTCAAACAATGAATGCTTCGAGTCAAGAGAAGAATATAGCTGTGCTGTCTTACCTATTGACATAAATTCATCTGCAGCAGATTGCATCACAGACTTGCTAAAAGCAGTGACATATGTATTGCGTTTACTATATAAATCACATTTAAACTCAAGGGTAAATGCAATATTTTTACAGAGAAGACTTCAATCTTGCCTTTCACTATACATTTTTATTATATATAGTCTGCATATAATACATGCAGTATATAGATAGCAAATATTATCTACATGTCCTGCCCTAGAAGATCATACAAATCAAGTGCATTGAAAAAGGAATCAGTGCAAGTAAGTGCGCCTGCAATTCAAAAGTTTCTCTTCATGCATTCACTAAATCTGGTGTAGAGAGTATGAAACAATGAGCTTGACTCACAGTGGCAAACTATTTGTTTGCCACTGTTTGCCCTCGAAACAACATTAAATTCATTGCAGTTTTATAACTTAACTCTGAAGGTGAGTTGCGTCAGAGGACCTGCTGACAGGGCTTCTGTAATAACTAGATTATACAAGAGCAGTGTTGTAACTACAGACACATTTTGCAGACACAATTTTCAGTATGGATAATAAATAGAATGTTTAATGATCTGTTGCAGAATAATGATTAATGATGCATACAGTCAAGGATTGTTTTGATTTTGTACAAATATGTAAAATATATTAGTATTGTATAGCCACAATATTTACACCGTATGTACAGAACTCAAGGCAATGCCAAATGTTTACATTATATTGAGTTATAGAATTAAAATGATATTGATTTGGAGTGGAAGCTATAATTTCAAGTGACAAAGAATTAGGAAGTCACTTGTTGTTAGTGATGGTCATGACCATTGCAAATATATTAAAAATCCCAAGAGTGGGGATTTCCTTCCCTTCGTTTTAACGAGTACATTTGCTTTGTCTACCTTGTATGTCCCACTTTTATATATCCTCTGTTTTTCCTATTGTTTTGAGCTGCAGAGCACTGTGGTGCCTTAAAAATCAGACAGCAATATTACTATTTATAATAATACTATGCAAACTTTTTCAGCTGAAGCATTGATTATTCCAAAAACCAATCCTAACAAGGGAAAGAGCATAGGTATATCAGATCAGTAGGAGTAACTTTGTAAAGCTTTTTTTCAGACTAGATTAATACATATAAATTTAAAATCAATCAGGGAAGTTAATTTTAATACAATGGGTTTGGTGGCTGGCCCTTGATCCAATAGATAGAAATTCTTGATTTATTAAAAAAAAATAGATTTGCGCTTTTATTTTATTTTTAAAAAGGTGCTGGGAGTAGCATAGCATTCTTAATATTGTGGCAGTGAAGGAAACATTTTACTTAATGTAAATGTGCTCCAGAATCTACTTTGATTAGCATGTATTAGTGGACTGTGTACAGTATGCAGGGCAGAGTTAAAAACTCACCTCTGTTCCTGTAGTTAAAGAATTTCAGTATGATGTTTCAGGATAAGGGGAGGGGTGTGAGTTGGTAATATATCTGCTCTTTCAATACATAACATTGGGAACAAGGCTACAAGGCTTAGGTTCTAATAGTATGAGCCATGGTTTGATATGCATGTAGTAATGGAGTGATTTCAGTCTTCCAGCATTTTTGCACCTCAACTGTCCTGCGTTTCTCAGAATGAAACACAATTGCGCAGTTGACAGTTCGGTCATTAGATGCATTTTACTATGTCCTTTAAATTTTACTTTATTGCACATAATTGATTTCATTGCCTTTTTCCCCAGAACCCAATTCCAATGCATTAAACCTGTGTCTGTTTTTATAACATTCTATTGTTAATTGAATTTGATGAGTACTCAACACTCTTTAGGCAGGAGCCATCCCTTTTAAATCTACAAACCTCACTCCTGGACTACAGGTAGAATAATAAATTAAAAAGTTGTTCCTGGAAAAACTGACAAAGCTCCAAACCATGAAAATGGGTCTGGTCATCATCATCATCAGTTATTTATATAGCGCCACTAATTCCGCAGCGCTGTACAGAGAACTCATTCACATCAGTCCCTGCCCCATTGGAGCTTACAGTCTAAATTCCCAAACACACACACAGACAGGGAGTGAGAGAGAGAGACTAGGGTCAATTTTTTATAGCAGCCAATTAACCTACCAGTATGTTTTTGGAGTGTGGGAGGAAACGGAGCACCCAGAGGAAACCTACTAAAACACAGGGAGAACATGCAAACTCCACACAGATAAGGCCATGGTTGGGAATCAAACTCATGACCCCAGTGCTGTGAGGCAGAAGTGCTAACCACTAGGCCACTGTGGTCATAGAAGTGTAAACCACCCTTGTACCTCAATGGAATAAGAAAACTGACCATTTGAGTGTTAATAGAAAAATTGTTTATCAAAGGCATTCCTTATCCTACTACTATGGAAAAAGCTGATATCTACTAGCTAAATAGTCATACACTCTACCCTAGAGCGTCTACAGCCGAATCTTCAGGCTCTGCATATATTTGTTATTGCTCTTCCAACCTTTCCCAAGCTGTAGCAAATATACAGCATTGTCTATCATTAATGGAATATTGTTCCTAGTTTGTCCCCACCACTCAGCTTCCATCCATCTGTTTCGTTCACGGGTATTCTCTCAATCTAGATTGGCTCCAGCCTAGCAAGGATTGGAGTCTAACAGCCCCCACTGGTCTTCTCCAAGAACTGCCGCAAGGTGGGATGGTTTTCGCTGCTGAGAGACTGCAGATTGCGGCCCTTCGTTTGGCCCCTAGACATGAGAGACAAATAGGAGAAGCTGTACCGGTGATCAATATAACAAAAGGCAGTACCTGAGAAAGGTCATGAAGCGGGGTCTGGTACACAGTTCGGATGACAGTCTTGTACAGGGGTAATCGAAAGGAGTAGTCAGGAAACAAGCCTGGTCTGGTACACGGTTCAGATGACAATCTTGCACAGTGGTGATCCAAGGAGTGGTCTGGAAATGAGCCGGGTCTGGTACACAGTTTAGAAGACATATTTGCAAAGGAGATTCAAGGAGGAGTCTGGAAACAAGCAGGGTCTGGTGCACAAAAGGATAAACAGCAGGCAATGAAGAACTACAAGGATAAGTGGCTAGATGCAAAGGAAACGGACAGGTAGGTAACCTGATGCTCTGACACTGAGATGGTGTTACATTGTTCCTTAAATACAGAGTGAAGGGAAGGTTTCAAATTCCCCACCAGGGGGATCACATGACCGGAGTGCACCCAGAAGTGCCATGCAACCGAGGACGGGAATCGGAAGCGTGGAGCAGGTAAGTTTCCTTACACCAGCTAAGGTATAGATACTTCTCACCATTCCTCCTCTAGCACAACTTATTTATTTCCTAGTTCAATTTACAGGGATGCACATCTGTCTCACTCCCCTCCACATCACCTCACTGCAACTGTTGCACTGACATATTGTTCTCAATGCATGCATTTCTCCTATTTGCCTGACCAAGGTATTTCTTATCAACACTTGCTAAGTGAACTCTATAACCTGTTGTTACACTGTTGCGAAACTTCTGAGCACTCTGTGTTCTCCAACCCTGGACCTCAGCAAGTGACCTTAACCATTATGTTCTTTCCGATCCTGACCTCAGCTTGTGACCTTGATTATCCTACCTTCTCCAGTCTCTTAGCTAGGGTGTTTGGCTTTTCTGCTACCTGGATCTACTTCGTGGATCTTTAGACAGGACACAGTCCCAGCTCCAGGTCAGTTATTTTATTCCCTACTTGATGCTGGTGGGTCCTGCTCTTATCTGATCAGGTTTCAAAACCACCAGAAAACAACTAGAAAATTGTGTGAAAACCACTGTTTAACAAAGCACCACATTAAACTTCTCCGATGAGATTTTTAACATGATAAGAATGCAAACTGTCACTTTTATTAAGCTTCAGTTTGACAAACCAGAAAAAAGGGGGTTTTGAGTAGAAAAGTTGCTTAAACTGCAATCTTGCCATCCAGAACATAAGGAGGCACAACTGACTTATAAGTTATGGGGGAATCATTATGTATTTATTAAGGGGATAACTGTTTTGAAACCGACACAGATCACCATCAGTTTGACATTTCAGTCTTAAACCACCCTATAGTAAATACTGTGGTTAACTTGCCAAGTGTTAATGTAGTATTCCTTACTGCTGTAACCCCATGTTTGTCTGATGAGTGTTATAGGTGTGTTCTCTCAAAGTCACCTACTTTTGCAACAGTCTTGGATCAGCCACCCAGGTTCTAGCTCAGTCTTTTTCACCTCAGGCCTCTGTGAGAGAATAACCAAATAGGTGGTTGTGCACATGCAGATTTCCTAACAGTCCTCTCCAGCACATACTTAGTTGAAATAAATTAATCAAAGACAGCCTTTTGCCTTACTCCTCTCCAGTACACACTTAGGGGGAGATCTATCATTGGGTAGTTTTGTTAAAATCACCCAACATCACCATAAATAAATCACTGATTCATTCCCTATACTGTTTAACCAATTAAAAATCGATTTAGTTCAAATTCAGGTGATTTTGGACTATTTTACTCTTTGAGCACAATTCCACTTTTCCCATTTATTTTAATAAGAAATGCATTCTCATTGGGTGCAGAGAGCCCATTGTAATGTGTTACCCATACAAAACCTCAGCAAATCACAAGCAAGGCTTACATACTGGCCAATACCTGTACAGCCAGTGATTGGCTTAGCAGGTAGTGACTTCCAGCCCTATTGAAGTCAATGAAGTTGGTGGCAAAATAATGCAGTACTATTGAGAGCAATGGCTAACAGGGCATGCTGGTCCTTGTAGTTTCATAAATCTCAGTAAGCCCTAACTGTTAGTGCTTACTTGGATTTTTATTTCCTCAATAGTATTTAATCTTTTTTTACTTAAAAATAAATGTAAAATATATATTTATTTATTGGAGCATTTCTCTATTTATATGTAGAGGCAATGCATTTCTATGGAAATTATACAAGCATTAGAATAAAAAAACAGGTTATTGAGTCAGTAGATACTCCATAATACATGTACTTATTTGTGAGAACATTTTCCCTGAACAGTCATTTTATGAAGGGCCAATGCAGTGTAATATGCAGCCATATGACTGACCTGGTATGTGTGACTAACTTGTTATGGCACATTTAAGAAAATGTTTAGCCAGTTTGGGATTTATAGGTATAAAAGCAGGCTTCTGACTGCTTATGTGTGATCCAAACAAAATTAAAATAAAGCTTTTAGGAACAGAAAATGATTATGCCGAAATGATTATGGAAAAGAGTAGATGTGGGCAACATTGATGCTGAAGCCAGGTTAGGCCCAGGGTCCACTATGCATGGTACTGATTACAAGGATGTCCCACAACTCAACCACTAAATATGTAAGTGATGGTATCTTAATTGTTGTGTAGAGGTCATGTACAAATTGCAGTACAACACTGTAATAAAGAAAAATACTCCACATAGTTGCCTACTCTCCCGGAATATCCGGGAGACGCCTGAGTTTCTGGGAGACCTCCCGGACTCCAGGGAGAGCAGAGTAACCTCCCGTTTCCTGGCCAGTTCGTTAGTTAAGTAGTTGTAAGACTGTTGTAATACCCCGCTGTAATAGGCTAAAATGGTTGTGACAGTTTAGTGGACAGGGCCGAATGATGTGTTCCACTTGACCACGCCCCCAAAAATCGCCAGCGACATCTCCCCTCCTGGAAGGGAGATCTCATAAGTTGCCATGTATATCCTAATATGGCTGTACTGTTCAGATCAGAGGAGAATATATCCTTTGTAGATAGTGTGATTTATCAAAAATAGAACAGAACTATCATCGATATCCTAAAAAAGGTTCACTTATAATGTCGAATACACATTTTTTTTGTTCAATCACCTGAATGGAATACTGCTCAAAGCATGACAAAATGTATTAAAAGCAAATGCTTTTTATGTGTTTTTGATGGTTTCCTTCCTTGTGTCCACTTGAAAATACTTATTTGTAAACATGCCTAAGCCCTTAACCAGTGTAAACAAATCCTACAGCATTAACATTTTAATAAAATGTCAGCATTACCACATAATTTTCATAGCCCATCTGCAGTATAATACGCTGATATATATAAAGAAAATGGGTAAAGGTGGAAGGTTTAAGTTAATGTGTCTTGTACTCTATGGCTGATAATGTTACCCCCTTCCCTCCCATTTATTCCTATAATGTTATACAGGGCAAAACATTGAAAATATAAACACATCCTTTATTCTGCAATAGTTGGTTTGGTTTGTCCGTTCAAAGGGGGGAGTTTAATTGTCCGCGTTACTTTCGAAAGTAACACGGCCTGCGCACTATTACTGTTACTACAGTAATAGTGCGCATTATTACTGTTAGTATGGTAATCTTTAACCCTGATTTTTTCTCAGGGAATCGCAAGCAGAAATCAGAGTTAAAATTACCATATGAACAGTAATGGTGCACAGGCCTCCTTACTTTCGAAAGTAATGCGGCCAATTGAATTCCCCCGAAAATGTTAACTTATCCAGGTAATCAAATCCCACAAACTGTTACTGCTACAAAGATCCTAAAACATACTCCTGTGCCTAATTTGCTGTCTGGTGTTAGGCCTGTTTTGTAGTTCCAGACTTTTGTTAATGTAATGCTGTTTACACATAAATGTCAATGGTGATTTCAGATATGGCATCCTCTGGACTTCAGTGGAAGTGACTATAAAGTTGTAAGCATTAATATTGTATCTATTCTTATGAATCTGTTTCAAACAATGACCGTTTAAATTATTTATTTCTATAGCAATAACTTTTTTATTTCTAGTGTGAGTGAACTGCACGTTTGCCTTTATTTAAAACATAGTGAACATCATTTTACACTGTAGCCCAAGTACGGGATGGATAGTTCCCCTTTAAGTCACTATGGGGCATATTCAATGGTCGGCGGAAATGCCTAAAATCTTGCAGATTCCCAGGATTAAAGGTAAAACATTTGATGAGCGCCCAGCATTATAAAATTCTAAAATCTTGCGTTCCGCGCACTATTACCATTATTACGGTAATAGTGCATGGAAAAAATGTTATTACGGTAATTTTCTCGTTGGATTTCACCTTGCAGCTCCCTGAGCCGCGAGCTGAAATACAGCTAACTATTACCATAATAACGGTAGTAGTTTTAACGCAGCGGGAAATCCGGACAATTGAATATGCCCCTATAAAAAAATAAAAATAGACAAGAAGGGTGTACAAAGAAAAAGAGTTCTCCCATTACTAAAGAAAAGAACTAAAAGAGTAGTGCAAAATCAGCTAAAGCATTTATTGATTCCTAACATAAAAATATCCCAAATTTAATGCAATACACTGTATGCAGATAATACCAGTGGCATAAATACTGTGCTTGTAAAAGTTGTGACTGTTGGGGGCCATGGACCTTGTGCCAAAAAGATGGCAGCCACCCTATTGCTGCCACCACCATAAATTAACTCTCCATGGCTGCTCTTTGGCAGATATTAGAAGTGGAGGGAGGCAGTTGTATAACATATTAAGTAAAGATAATGTGCAAATGGTACTTTATCTCCTTGACTTGTGATCTCTTCCTACACAGCATTTATGTAGACATACATTTTTAATCTGTGCTGTGCAGATGCATTTATATTTCATGAGTTAAGATAAAATGATTGTTATGGCGTTATTCTTATTTTGCAGATGGTCAGAAAGATATCGAAGATGAACTGACAACTGGCTTAGAACTGGTTGATTCATGTATTAGATCCTTGCAGGAATCGGGCATACTTGAACCACAAGACTTTTCATCTAGTGAAAGTAAGCATATATTTTAAGCATATAATTCGATAATTAAGTTGTAAAATATTTTCTTAACCATGTGTGATAGTCCTTTCAGAGTACTGCAGCTCATTGTTGTGTTCTATTGACAATCAGTGTACTGCCATCATCGAACCCCATAATTCCTCACTCTTAGCATTATGACCCACTTCCAGAGACTGGATGGGAATTATCTGCTACATTAGTTAATAATTAATTAGTGCAAAACTGATACATTTTACCCATTTGGAACTTCCACATGTATGAATAGTTTTTGCTTATACAGAGTTGTACAATAATGGCCTGATGCAGAATTGGACGCACCTTGGGTGTAATTTACACAAAAAATTCAATATATCTGTATAATTAACAAGTACCTAACTGTATTACATGATTAGTTAATAATTTTACCACAATAATGATATACGTTAAACATGATACATGTTAAATATTCACTGTTGCCTTGTGATTATTACATCTAAAGAAGGGGTAATTCCCCTTCCCTTATCCCAGAAACATAGTGCCTTCTTTTAGAGTTCCACTCATGTTCCTATGTGAAGATTTTATTTATTGTCATTGTAAAGGGACCAATGGAGGTGGTTCAGGTGCAATCACTGCACTGTGCTTTGGGGGGCTGGCCAAAACTGCACCATGACCAATCATTTGATCAACCCAGAGGGGAGATTTTAATTGTATTTTTTTTCCAAATGTAATGTAGCAGAAAATTTAATAACAATGATTTGCATATAAAGTTATTATCTATCACTTTTTTAAATAGCTGTCATCAAATATTAGTGATGAAAGTGCCTTTGTAAATTCATATAATTTAATACAGGTATAATAATATCTATGCTCATATTGCAAATTATATTTTTTTTCATTTTTTATTTAATTATTGAAGCAAATATAAAAAAACAAACATGACATGTCAAACCTCAACATACAAGCAAATGGAATACATTCACGAATATACAATGATAAAAGGCATTTCAAGTAAAAAGAAAGAACTAACAATAACCTTTTTAGAAATGACAACAAGGTACATCTAAATTAGAGATGGGCGGTCTTGGTACCCCGAGAACCGAACCCACCCGAACTTTGCATATCCGAGTAGGCTCGGTACTCTCCCGTCCGCTTGGAATCCCAATCAAGGCCGAACGTCATCATGACGTCGTCGGATCTCGGGGCTCGGTTCTCGCGATATTTGAAAATGATAAATACCTACCTCCACAGCAATCCATCGCCATTTGACAGAGGGAGAGAGCAGGGTGTAGTCATAGGCTGATTAGAGCAGGGACAGAGAATACAATTCTGATTACAATTGATAGAGAAGAGAGGAGGATATAGGAGTCTTTTTTTTCAATATTTGGCACTACAAGTGCTTTGGGGTGTCCCCCATTCTTTTGCATTAATATTTCTGGCTGTCAAAAGTCCTATTTCCAGCAGACTTAAAATATAATATTTAGCACTCCCAAGTGCTTTTGGGGTGTCCCCCATTCTTTTGCATTAATTTTTGTGGCTGTCAAAAGTCATATTTGTCAGCAGTATCTAAAACAATTTGTAGCACTACAAGTGCGTTTGGCTCATAATGGATTCAAAGCAGTCCACATATGAGCAGAATCAGCAACCAGGTTCTGTCACCAGTCCTGATGGTAGTGTTCCCAGTACGTCAACTGGGAAAGGCGATGTCAAACTACACAGTCTTTGGAAATCAGTCAAAAAAACACACACCAAAAATTTTTTTACCGTGTTGAAGCGCAAAGGAAGTGTAACTGAGGAAAAATTAACTGCAGATAAAAAAAAAATTGCCAACATGCCATTCTACACACGCAGTGGCAAAGAAAGAATGAGGCCTTCGCCTTCCTCTATTAGTGGCAGATCAAAAAATGTTACTGAGCCTTTTTCATGTATATTCAACGGACACTCGTGACAAAGCAAAACCAAGTAATTTGGAGTCTAAAAATGGTGCACAAGTACTGTTACGCGTGAAAGCCGAGCCGCAAGAAAACAGTAAGGCAATAGGGGATAATGTATGCTCTGAATCAGAAATGACACCAATCCCTGGGAAGAGTCCATCCACCAGTGGTATGTCTAATCGTGAGCATTCTGTTAGTGACAGTGTACCCATAAAGAAGATTCCTTTCAGCAGTTCTGCTGATGTATGCCTTAACAGCCCGAGTGTAGTCCGTGATACACCAATTGAGGATGCCACTTTTGAATTAGAAGAGGATGAGGAGGAGATTTGTGTAGGCGACGAGGGCACTAATGATGATGTTGATGATTATGATGCAGACAGATACCAAATTGCCTTTCTCAATTTCTATTTATATTCTAGACTCTATAACGGCTGAATAGTTTACTATTTTACTCCTAGTGGAGAGGGGGTCTGATGCAGACAGATACCAAACTACCTTGTTCCATTTATTTTTACTTTCTAATTCCACAGTCTATGCACGCTGCTCTTTTTCTATTCAACTACAAGTGGAGGGCGGGGGGGGCATAGATAGCCACCAAACTACCGTGGTCCATTTATTTTTACTTTCTAATTCCACAGTCTATGCAGGCTGCTTTTTTTCTATTCAACTACAAGTGGAGGGTGTAATATACACCCAAAGAGGATGGCTGCATTGCCAATAGGCAAAGATGAAGAAGAAGACAACCAGGTTTGTGTGCAGAATTAAGGATGGCCTACCAGTTCTTAAACTGTTTTCTTTCTAATTTATTAGCTTTAGAATTACCTTACTTATCCTAGAAACAGGTGGAGCACTAAATTAGGTTATTTTATGCCCAAAAACATTGATTTTTAAACAAAATTGCAAAACAAAACAAAACAAAACCAAAACCAAAACACGCAAGGGCGGTTTGGCAAAACCAAAACCAAAACACGACGGTAATCCAGATCCAAAACCAAAACACGGGGGTCAGTGAGCATCTCTAATCTAAATATAGCTATACACTTTACAAATACTCACGGAATAAAAGTACATACTCCTAAAGCAGGACCCAGGTGCGGCCAGACTTATCATAGTAATGCCATAAGAAGATGACAAAAGCAATACAACAGAAAGCAATAGTCAACTCCTCCTAATATCACCAAAGGCAGACAGTCAAAATATTAATGCAGCATATATGGAAACAGACTTAATAAAACAAATAAATAAAAAATGAAAGTGAAATTGGTGCTAATCCCCATCAACTGTAATTTGAGGGTCATCCACCATAAATCTGGTTTAATAACACAAGGTAGATTTAAAACAGGATTAAACTGGATTTGACTCTTAATGAGATTAGACAAAGAATCAATATAGCATTCCCAAATTTTTTTTTAAAAAAACCAATAAACCTTGATTTGTTTTCTTTTAAGCAAGAAAGATTCAATCCAGTCCATCCGAAAAATATAAAACAATTTAATTTTAGGGATGGATAATATTGACGGGGATTCCTCAATCTACACCTGTAGAATGCTTTATCTAGCTACTTCAGATACTACTGACAATAGTTTCCTACTACCAGTAATCATTTTATGACTCAGGGGTAATATCTAATACGGTCCACTCCAGAGTCAAAGGAGGAACAAAATTTAATAGAGTATCAAATGCATATTTGTGCACTTGCCTCCAAAATCGTTTGCTGTATGGACACTCACACATACAATGATAAAATGATGCATCACTAGCATTATACTTATTGCAGCTACCAGAGTCAGTAAGGCATATAATAAACCTACAGTGTGGAAAGAAGTATATTATAAAACCTTTCCCTATACATACTAGATGAAAAAGTAAGACAAGAATAAGAAAATGTTTTAAGAATTAGTTCTAAAGAAATATGAGGAAATATCATTAACTAGTGAGTGATTCCTGAACATACCCTGGCAAAAACAATAGATCTCTTCAAAGGTATTTAATGTGTCGAGATGACGTTCCTTCCAAAGAGGAACCTATCCAGCAGCAAATCCATTGCTCTAATCAACAGAAGATAGAAAATCCAATACAGTATTTACATAATATCTAGGCTGGAAGATTGCAAACGTGTGCGTATGTGGCAATTTAAATTTATCCAAGACCTGAAGTAACATAAAGGATGTCTGTGAGGAAGGAATGACCAACGACTTAAAGCAGGTAATACCCCTCAAAAATAATCTGAGTATAATAATCTCGACTACCAACAATTGAAAGAATAGAAGGCCTGGCCCGATTAAAATTTGGGATTAAAGTGTAAATACAAAGAATAGTGACTATTAAGGTTGAATTTATGATGAATAAATTACCAAGACTTCGAGCCTGTCATCAAAAGTGGGTTATGCATAATCTCCTCAGGAACTTCATATTTATGAAAGGGAGGTAAGGTGGTCAAGTGGACATCTGACAGAAACAATTGCTACAAGTCATAATTGACATAGGTATTACCATCATGTAGCCAATCCCTTATATAACTTAATACCCCTGCATAACCGTATAATCTTAAATTAGGAAAGTTAATAGCCCGATCTGATGTAGTTTGCTGAAGCTTAAAAAGACCTTTTCTGCCCAAGACAAAGAATACGGTACACTTCATGATGGCCAGGTCTCAGGACCTAAGGACACTGCTATTGATTTGGATTGATTAATCGTAAAACCAGACACAGTACTCATTAATGACAATGCATGTTGTGGATCAGACAGAAATAATAATAAATCATCCGCAAATGCAACCACTCTAATCTCATGGAGACCTTTATGAATTATCAACAAGCGGGGGTGAGATTGTAATATGCGAAGGAGGGGATCCAATGCAAAATTAAACAGTGGTGATAAAGGGACACCCTGTCTAGTGTCCCGGGTCATGGTTATAGGAGAGCTAAGCTGTACATTAATATAGAAGGAAGTTATCGGATTATTATAAATAAAGCTAATAAAATGTGAAAATTCCTGTCCAAACGCCCTAGTCTCAAAGACCATATAAAGATGTGTCCATAGGCTGTAGAAGGCCTTTTTGGCATTGAAGCTTAGAAAAATGTAAGGAATTTTCTTTCTCAAAACTTGTGCCACCATTAACTGATTGTCTATTATGGGTAAAACCCAGGTGATATGGAGTTAACAAATCCAGCAGGATAGTCTGCAATCTGTTAGCCATTACTTTGACTGAACTATAAATTAAGTAGGGAAAAAGGCCTATAGGATAATACTAAATCCAGACTCTTTCCAGGTTTAGGGAAAAAAATTGTATGAGCTTCGTTGAACTTTAGGAAAGAAAAGTGACCCTTATGCTGCTTCTGATACAAAGAGGTCAATAAGGGAACCAGATTGTGTCTTAATCAGGGCCGGATTAACCATAGGGCTAACTGGGCTACAGCCCAGGGGCTTATGGCATCCAGGGGGCTCTTGAAAGTGCCCAGCAGCAGTATTGATCGGTCAGGGGCGGGGGCGCCCCCCGGCGCGATCAGTGCTGCTGAGCACTTTCACTGCGGCTCTTCCCCGGCGAGCTGTAGTCTCCTTACTGAGGAGATCTTGTGAGTCTCACTCTCACGAGATCTCCTCAGTAAAGAGCGTACAGCACGCCGGAGAAGGAGGTAAGTGCCGGGGAGGGGGGGAAGCGGGGAGCTTGGATCACGGGGGGGGGGGCCCTCACGGGGGAATGGAGGCCCCTGGGCTAATCCAGCACTGGTCTTAATAATTTATAATACTCCCTGCCATAACCGTCAGGGCCAGGAGATTTGTTAGAGGCTAAAGACTTTATTACCCTGTCCACTTCTAATGCTGAATTCTGATATTACAGAACAACACGCTGCTCCCAAGAAAGCTTAGGGATATTCACCTCACAGAGAACCATATGATGCAATGCAGGATTATCAGGATGAGCTGTATAAAGCTCATCATAATGGGCTTGATTTTGGAAAAATATATCTGAATTAGCAGAAAGGCGAGTACCAGTATTTAGATCTTTAATAAAAAGAACATGGTTACGTCTCCTCCGCATTTTAGTCATATTGACCGACAATTTGCCTGCTTTATTCCCCCACCTATAGAAATTATTTCTTAGAAAGTCTACACTAGTTTGAGCATTAGCTAAAAGAAAACTTTCAAGGAGTTGCTTGAACTAATCATTAAGATGTAAATTAATTGTAGAGGGCCAAGAGATATAAGTATCAAAGGCAAGTTTCATGGCAGCATGCAGATAATTATATTTGGATTGTATATCTTTCCTTTTTTGTGTCAAATAAGCAATTACGTGACTTCTCATAACTGCTATTGAGGTTTCCCAGAATAGGAACAGATCCTCCCTACGCTCTAATATTATCGTCAGTGAAATCTAACCATTTACTATTAAGATACTCAGTGAAATGTTCTGATTTACTAAGGGGGAGGGGAATCGCCATGGCTCTTGTAAGACATGTGGGGCATGAAAGGTGATGTGAAAAGAGACAGGGGTATGATCTGAGATCATAATACAGTTGATTTGTGAAGATGTGAAATTAAAATATGATTGGAAACTAATATATAATCAATCCTAGTGATAGTGTTGTGTACTCAGGAGTGCACAACACTATGGCTACTAGGGAGAACTGATAAAGGGTTAAATTATCGTTCCAATATCGGATTATCTATCACCTTGAAATCACCATCAAGAATCAAATTAGAAGTATCAATATGTGTCAAAAAAGTGACATGATTAGAAACATTCAGTGCCCATATATTAGATAAAGTGATCTTTTCACCATTTATAACCATCTGCAATAGAAGGTATCTCCCCTCCAGATCCAAAACGGAGTTCTCAATTGTATAATCTAACCGCTTATGGAATATTGTCACTACAACACTCTTTTTGGTAACATAAGATGCTAAGTAACATTCCTGTATCCACGTGGCCTTCAATGACATCCCCTGAGCAAGGTTCAAGTACATTTCCTGGAGAAAGGCTATGTCAGGAGATATAGATTTCAAATAAGATACAAATTTACTCTGTTTTGTAGGCGTGTTCAAACCTGCCACATTCCATGATAACACCCAGGAAACCCAGTGAAACCTGCTGAGCAGAATTAAATAAAAAATGGTACACTAGCCATAGCAAAAAAGAAAGTCAATATGAATTATCAAAACCATGAAAATAAAACAGTAAACACACACCCCTCAACTAATGACAAAAAGAAGAGCAAGTAAAGAAATGGCATAGAATCTAGCCGCACCTGGATCCCCACCAATAAAGTAAAGCAAATAAAGCAACAAATCACAATGAAAAAAAAGCATAACCTTAACATCAAGTACTTGTAATCATGAAAAATAGACAAAATAAACAATATCATGATATTTGCCAAAAACATTTAGTAAACACCCAATAAGTAGAAAATCCAAAAGTGAAAACCAAGTCTGGGACAAAGCATATTTGCCTCCCTCCAACTCCATTTTTCCATTTTCCACCCGATTACTAATCATGTCCCCATTTTGCCAAAACAGGAAAATGAAAAAAAATACTAACGATTAAAACATAATAAACAAACATATATAGGGCAAGCAAATCCTAAGCTTAGGATAGTGACCTCTGTGACAGATCATCATGTTTATTCATACTGTGAATACATTCTCTGGCTCTATTGGAATCCGTAAAAATGTGAGTTTGACCACATGGTGGCCAAAAAGAAACTTGAAGGGGCAAATTCCTCTTCTGGAAAACTACAGATGAAAAATCGTGAAGCACCAATATTTTATATCCCCAACAGAAACAAGTCCCTTCCTCCTATAGGAGGACAGAATCACCTCCTTATCTCTAAAATAAAGAAATTTGCAGTAAGAGCTCCAGATCGATTGTCACTGTTACTGTTTCCACGGTTCGGCCCCAACCTATGTGCCCTTTCAATTATTACTGAGGTATCAGTATCAGGCATTCCCAGAGCAGAAATAAGTTCTATTGGAGAAAGATAAGGAGATCCGGACCTTTAACTGATTCTGTAATACCCACAAAGTGTAAATTATTTTTCCTATGGCAGTTTTCGATACCATCTAATTTTTCAATCAACAAGGATAGAGGGCAGTAATAATGGTATGTAAAGAAGCTAAATTACAATCCATACCACTCACACGGAATTCGGTGATTTTACTTAGCGGTTTGGACACTATCTAGCTTTTGTTCAT
This sequence comes from Mixophyes fleayi, assembly GCF_038048845.1. Lineage (NCBI taxonomy): Eukaryota > Metazoa > Chordata > Amphibia > Anura > Limnodynastidae > Mixophyes > Mixophyes fleayi. The sequence continues at coordinate 113,918,950 of NC_134406.1, read as the reverse complement.
TGAAGGGCATAATAACCGTAAACATTTCTCTGGCCACATCAGAAACCGTTGTGGCATTCTAAGATCAGGCAATATTTCTAACTTCAGAGTTAGCCCCTGAAGGAGAAGAGAATTTGGGGGAAGGTGGGATACCTGGATAGCCTGAGACCTAGTGGAAGAGGTTTTAGTTTCACCCATGTTACCACCAGAGTGTTTATCTATATACCTGTAAATAATTAGAACATATATGCAAGTTGAAGAGGTCGTCTAGGCACAGATTTTACTTCAGTCAAAAAATATAAGTCAAGAAATACATTCCTATGGACTACAAAGCACACACAGGCACAATTAGTACTTAAGAGTGTGCTATCTATACAAAATAATTTACAGTGAACTTTGGACAGCACACCTAAGATGCTTCCACCATCCAGCCTAAGCTCTGAGCGTATAGGCACAATACGATTCAGTTATCCCCAAACAACAGATGAAAGTGTCTTTGAGATGTCTGTAATAAATATGCTAATCTATCCCCTAAGTGCAGAAGAATCGCTCTGAATAGTGCAAAATAGATAAAACACTCTAGGGAGATAACTAAAAGTATTTAATACAAGAAATCTTAAAAATCTATTTTTTTTTTTTTTTTTTAAAGAGTACATTATTAATCAAAGGAAAGATAACAACTAACAAAAAACCCACATAGGCTAACAGGTACTTCCAACAGGATGGCCAGAGGGACTAAAGCACAGACCCCAGTAGTGGAACAGGACACCAATCTGACTAGGAACTGTTTCCATTCCAGAATACCCTTCAGATATCTAGTTAACCAATCTTTAAGAAACCTTCTCCAGGCAAGTATTATAAGTGCCTTAATGCTAGAAACATAGAACCATATATATTTACAGAAAATATATTATTATTAAATGTTTTAAAGTAAAGTTCCCTTCACAAACTAGTAAAACCACTGTTTTGCTGCCCCTGGCATCCTTGCTATTCACAAACTGTTCATACCCACTCTCATTCCAAATTCTTTAGATGCTGTACCTTAAACAATAATGTGAGTAGATTTACTCAGTGGGATGAGCAATTTAGGAGTGTTGAGGTTCCAGGTGAGTGATGGTAATATGATTTATTATAATTTCCTATTTTGCAGCACTCTTAGGTAAACCCCCTCAAGGGCAGCTCAGTCTCTTTCCCACCTCAAAGTCCTGTGGGTTAAATCAGCAAACATTTGTCCCCTACATGTGCAGATTTAATAACAGTAAAGTAGATGCACATGCTGCAGGTGTAGCAATGTACCCTGAATAAACAATGAGTATAGCTTTATTCTAGTATAAGCATTCACCATTCTTCTCTCCAGCACAAATCACTTAGTTGCAGTGAATTAATTTCAGTTCCCAGTAGAGTTGCAGCCTCTACACCAGTGACTCACATGCTGAGTCATTGACTCTCCTTGGTCCTCTCCACAATTGCTCTTGGGTACATGCAATACAGAGGATGCTTTGTGGGTGCTTCTCTGAACACCCATGTTTTTACACTTGCCTCACATGCAGTTCATCTTTTTGAGCCCTTTGTCTTACTTTGAGCTATCAGCAACCTCCACCTCTTTCATTCTGGAGGATGTCGCTCAAAAATGTGGGTATTTTTGAACCAGGGCAGAATCCTACTTGAATCAGCTCCAACACCCAAAGTCACACACTTTTAAACACGCAAATCCCTCCACTGCTCCTACCATGCACCTATTCTGTTGATGATTACCTTACAAACACAAGGAATTTGACACTCATTCTCTCTCCTCTGGGGGCATTGCACTGGGATTTTTTACTTTTTTTTAATATTTAAATACCCCCAGCAAAGCAGTTTACTTACTTATTTTCAGTTTAACAGAAGCACCATTAAGTGATCAACTTCTAAGTTTTATATGATCTTTTAGTAAAAGTCACTTGTAGCATGGGGTCCATGTCACTGTTATATGATTACTAGCCCATCAGGAATGACAGACATCCTGGATTTACTATTTTTCACTAGCTGACAGAGTCCCTATCCATAGAGGCATTTTGCCCCCTTATGCCGCCTAAGATGACCCTTGTACAGCCACTAGCCCCACACTGCACACTGTTTGAAGTGTGACAGTGTCACACTTCTGGTATCACAAACGGAACCCAATAGCCAGGTATTTCTGAATTCAAAAGGATTTATTTTGGTATACAAATAAATCTCCAGTGTCCAACAAATAAAGTCCAAAGTAACAAGAGTATAAAGGTCTGGTGGAAGTATCAAGTACTTGTAGTCCAAATCACAAGGAGGCAAGGTTCTGTGGAAGCATCTGGTTCAGATAGAAACACAATACTCGTGCAAAGGCTTCATAACAGGAAGTGCCTTTTCTAGGCCCAAACAGGAAATGGGATCCAAGATGGAATCTTCATGAGACAGTCCCGGCCATCTTGGATAAGGGCTATTGTAAGGGTAAGTTCATAACAGAGATCCAAGATGGAAACTTCATGATGCAATCACAGCCATCTTGAATGAGGGCAAAACTAAGGGCAAGTACATAACAGGATCCCCCCTTCTCAATGACGTCCTCTGGACGACTTAGGACCAGGCTTCCCAGGATGCTGTCGATGAAATGCTTTTACCAAAAGTGGGGCATGAACATCCTTTGTAGATTGCCAAGAGTCATCTTCTGGCCCATATCCCTGCCAACGTAGCAGATACTCTAATTGGTTTCGAAACATACGAGAGTCCAGGATTTTTTCGACAATAAATTCCTCATGCTCATCAACTTGAATTGGCTCAGGAGAAGGCAAAGAGCAGGAAATGGATTCTTAACTGAAGGTTTTAGTAATGATACATGAAAAACAGGATGTACCTTCATGGAATCAGGAAGATCCAATCTATAAGCCACTGAACTAATCTGTGCAATGATCTTATATGGACCAATAAACTTACTTCCCAACTTAGCAGATGGTACCTTCATTCTTAAATGTCTAGTTGACAACCATACTTCATCACCAATACTAAAAGTTGGAGCAGCCCTTCGTGATCTGTCAGCATCACGTTTATATCTTTCTTGAGCAGTTTTCAAAGTCTCTTTTAATAATTCAAGATTATTTTGCATAATAATCAGTCTATCTTCCACAGCAGGAATTGGAGAGTCACAAGGTAGATTGGGACAAATATTTGGATGATATCCTAGATTAGCATAGAAAGGGCTAAATCTTGTAGATGAATGTTGAGAATTATTGTATGCAAACTCAGCCATGGGGAGGATATCAACCCAATCATCCTGTAGGTGACAAATATAACATCTGAGATATTGCTCAAGTGTTTGGTTTGTTCGCTCCGTTTGTCCATTTGACTGTGGATGAAATGCAGTGGACAAGTTCACCACAATGCCAAGAGATTTGCAAAACTGTTTCCAAAATCGTGATGTTATTTGAACGCATCGGTCTGACACCACATCATTAGGAACGCCATGCAAACGAAAAACTTCTTTTATAAGTAAGTCGGCTGTTTCTTTTGCTGTAGGAGTACCCTGGCAGGGTATAAAGTGAGCCATCTTTGTCAGTCTGTCAATTACCACAAAGATAGTGGTCATATTCTTAGATCTCGGAAGTTCTACAATAAAATCCATGGAAATGGAATCCCATGGACGTGTAGGTATTGGCAAAGGTTGTAGTAGTCCAAAAGGAGAAGCACGAGGAGTCTTAAATCTGGCACACGTTGTACAAGAGGATACATATTTTGCTATATCTTCCTTATAGTTGGGCCACCAGAATGAACAGCTTAACAGTTCTTGAGTTTTCTGAAGTCCTTTATGGCCTGCTAATTTAGAGTCATGGAATAGTTGCATGACCTTTAACCGTGCTTTTTCTGGAACGTATAGTTGATGTGCCATATGCCAGACTCTGTTGTAAGATAATTTAACATTTTTTGGAGGATTCATGAGGGTAGAATCCATATCATATCCATTCTTGATCTCTGTTAATAACTCCGTTGTACAAATAACCCCCAAAAAATTTGAATCAGGAATTATTGCTTGAACAGGCTTTACCTGTTGAGGATTCTCCGCATAAGCTCTTGAGAGGGCATCAGCTTTTCCATTCTTCGATCCAGGTCTATAGGAAATTAGGTAATCAAAACGGCTTAAAAAGAGAGCCCATCGAACTTGTCGGGGAGATAATCTTTTTACTGATTTAAGGAATTCCAAATTCCGGTGATCGGTGAGGACTATCACTTGATGCTTTGCACCTTCTAAAAGATGTCTCCATTCTGAAAAAGCAGCTATAATGGCAAGAAGTTCTTTATTTCCCACATCATAGTTTCTTTCAGGAGCAGTCATTTGCCTTGAATAAAAAGCACAGGGGTGAAGTAACATTTTTTCTCCTACTCTTTGTGAAATTACTGCTCCTATAGCTGAATCTGATGCATCAGTTTCCAAAACAAATGGGAGTGTAGGATCAGGATGAATTAATATAGGAGCTGACGTGAACTTAGTTTTCAAAATGGAAAAAGCTTTATCAGCTGCTGGTGACCACTGAAAGGAGGAAACCTTTTTGGTGAGCTGAGTAATGGGGGCAGCAATTCCAGAAAAGTCCTTTATAAAACGTCGATAGAAATTAGCAAAGCCCATAAATCGTTGCACATCTTTGATGCTTTTAGGTATGGGCCAATCTACCACAGCATGCACTTTACAGGGATCCATACACAGTCCTTGAGGGGATATAATGTAACCCAAAAATTTTATTTGAGTACGATGGAATTCGCATTTCTCCAACTTGATGTAGAATTGGTTTATACGTAGCCGTTGTAAAATAATTCGAACATGTTCTTGATGTTCTGGTAAAGAATTAGAAAAGATAAGGATATCATCAAGATATACAATAATGAACAGATCAAGCAAATCTCGAAAGACATCATTTATAAAATGTTGGAAAGTAGCAGGGGCATTACATAACCCGAATGGCATCACGAGGTACTCATAATGTCCATACTTTGTTCGAAAAGCCGTTTTCCATTCATCACCTGGTCGAATGCGTATTAAGTTGTACGCTCCTCTTAAATCAAGCTTTGTGAAAATACTTGCTGTCTGCAGTCTTTCCAATAATTCTGGGATGAGAGGAAGGGGATGTCTGTTCTTTATAGTAACTTTATTAATTCTCTATAATCAATGCATGGCCGCAAAGATCCATCTTTATTTTTTACAAAAAAAATAGGAGCCCCTGCTGGGGATTTTGAAGGACGTATAAAACCTTTAGTTTCACTTTCCTCCAGGTAAGTCTTTAGTGTCTTTAATTCAGGATCAGCTAATGAATAAATCCGACCAAAAGGAATAGCAGCCCCAGGTAATAGATCAATGGGACAATCATATGGTCGATGGGGTGGTAATTTGTCAGCATTTTGTTTGTTACAGATATCTGCAAAATCCTGATATTGAACAGGCAATTGTTCCTCCACAGAAGAGGGGGACACTGAGATCTGACTCTCCTCCTGTGCAAGCGGGACCATACCGATAGGATCTTGAAACGTTAGGGTTTGAGACTCCCAGTTAATGGCTGGGTTATTGTTAGTGAACCAAGGGAGACCCAAAATTATGGGAAAATTTGGAGAAGAGATGAGAAAAAAAGTGAGTTCCTCCTTATGATTGGGTTCTATCATCAAGGACATAAGTTCTGTCTCATGTGTGATGGGACCAGAATTCAGAGGGGACCCATCAACTGTCTCCATCAATACAGGGGTCTTTCTTTCTTGAAATACTATATGGTTTTGTTTAGCAAAATCTATATCCATGAAATTACCATTGGCTCCTGAATCCAGCATTGCCATGGTTGAAATAAGTTGAGAGTTTATCTCAAGTTGTATTGGTATTGAAAAATGATTCTTTATTCTTCTGTTCTCTCGCTCCAATGTAGACAGTGAAGAGATTTGAGGAATAATAGCATTCAGTTGATGTGAGCAGCATGAAATAATAGATTCCTGGTCAGAGTCTTTAGGTTCCATTAATGTAGCAACTGTCTTGCGAGGTCGTTGAGAACAATTAGCAACATAATGTCCAGATTTACCACAATACAAACAGAGATTTTCTTGTCGTCGTTGATCTCTTCTTTCAATAGAAATCTGTTTGCGAATGGTATCTATTTGCATTGGCTCAGACTCCTCAATTTGTTGTGTTGCAGGAGTTCCAGAGTAATTTGATATTGCTGGTTCTGGATAATTAGGACGAGTCCACATGGAACCCCATCTATCTTGTTTCCTCTCCATTTGACGAGCATCAATACGAATACAATGTTTAACAAAGGCTTCAAATTCAGTGGGTGCATCAGCTCTAGATAATTCATCTTTAATGAACTCAGATAACCCCTTTCGATAAACAGACAGCTTAGCTGCCGAATTCCAATCAGTGTCCAAAATCCATCTTCAGAAATCAGAGGTGTATTCAGCCACTGAACGTCTTTCCTGACGCATTTTTAATAAAACTGACTCAGCAGTAGCACTTTAATTTGGATCATCAAATCTCTGGTTCATTGCATCCATAAAATTAGAAAGATCTTGTAATATGGGACTTTTTGCTTCTATCAAAGGAGAAGCCCATGCCAAGGCATCATCTTTCAACAATAAAAGAATACAACGTACTTTCTGTACATCAGTCAAAAAATAAGTAGGATGTAAATCAAAATGCATATTACATTGATTAATAAAACCTCTGTATTTTTTACGATCACCTAAGAATCGAGCCGGAGGTAGTGGGAGTGTGGGCTGATGTACTGCAGCTGAAGGTGCTACAGCATTAACTTCTTGAAGCCGCACCTGTAGTTCTGTAATAACTCCATTTTGTAGCGCTATTTGATCTTTGAGTTCATGAACATTTATTTGCAACTCCGTTACGTGTTGATTTTGCAGTTGAAAATTATTTGTACACTGGGTCTCCAGTTCTTGAAATTTTGCATGAAATTCCTGTAGTTGTCTTGAAGCAGAATGCATGTGGAAACTCAGATCTGAAAGTCGCTGTAAAGCAGATGGTTCTGACCCAGCGGGCTCCGTCATTTTGGGCACGAGTATCCTGTCACACTTCTGGTATCACAAACGGAACCCAATAGCCAGGTATTTCTGAATTCAAAAGGATTTATTTTGGTATACAAATAAATCTCCAGTGTCCAACAAATAAAGTCCAAAGTAACAAGAGTATAAAGGTCTGGTGGAAGTATCAAGTACTTGTAGTCCAAATCACAAGGAGGCAAGGTTCTGTGGAAGCATCTGGTTCAGATAGAAACACAATACTCGTGCAAAGGCTTCATAACAGGAAGTGCCTTTTCTAGGCCCAAACAGGAAATGGGATCCAAGATGGAATCTTCATGAGACAGTCCCGGCCATCTTGGATAAGGGCTATTGTAAGGGCAAGTTCATAACAGAAATCCAAGATGGAAACTTCATGATGCAATCACGGCCATCTTGAATGAGGGCAAAACTAAGGGCAAGTACATAACAGACAGTCTGTTCTCTACAATTGATTGCTGAATGAAGAGCAAGGTGACTCCTTTCTGCAGTCACTGTCACTCTGCTTTTGGCGGACACACAACTCCCCAAGACCTGGAGAGGTAGATCAGGGCAAAGGCAGTACTCCAGGGACCGATTGTCCCTTTCCTGTCAGTGGCAGAGGTCTGGATCTCAGCGCCAGCCTGACTTCAGCCTTCACTGGGAAGTGAAGGCCCATTTGCTGTTCTCTGGAGCTCCTTTCTAAAGGCATAAATGACCTTCTCAGGGATTTCAGGCCCTGCCTCATTGGTCCTTTTCTGTGTTTACCTTTTTCACAGATAGCAGATTATTTGCTCTTGATACAATTTGGGACAGGTACTGTTTTATGGCTACACAGCATTATTTTCTTAAACAGGAGAGGTCACAATCCAGACATATTACATTTAAATACACAATGCAGTCTTCTGTAATTAAACATAGAGCTCTATCTGTGGACCTCT